>NW_010158679.1:0-27460 GCF_000695765.1 Mesitornis unicolor | reverse complement strand
ATCCCTAACGTTCTGTGATTCTGTGAGTTGCTTTTCTGTATTTGGGGTTACGAAGCAGTCTGATGCCCTGCTTAGAGGTAGGCTGTAGTGTGTTCATTATTCAAAGCCTGTAGAGGTTTCCCCATGGACTCATTTAAAAGCAACTACTACAGAATCTTTTCAGCTACATGTTTACCCTTGCCAGTCTCCCAATACAGAAGAGCACTGGCAGATCAGTGGGCTTCATTACACACTATAAGGGAAAACACTTGTGACTGACTTAACATCAGTTGACCTGTGGTCGGCAGCAGCACTTGCCAACATCCCAGCTGAGTCAGCACACGCGCACACTCAGGTACACAAGTACAGAGTAGTATCATGCCCTTTGGGCTAGTGAATACAGTGATGTTTCCCAGGAAGACATGAGCATGACTAATGCCTCCTCTTTCAGCTGTGCAATCACCTCAACTTATTTTTGTCTTCTGCATCCCAAGCAAGAAACTCTACATTTGGCTATAGTACAAACCAAAAGCTGTGGCCAGAGCACTTCCAGATGGGTAGCAGATGGCTAGATACACAAACCACGGCACTGTCCTAAACACCAGGCCTGCTTCTTGGAAGCTCCTCTGCTGTCCTCAGCTGCTCACCAGTGATAAGGCTGGGCAACCCAACTACAGCTTCCTACCATCCTACCAGTACCATGGAGCAACATGGTGAACAAGAGATAAGCTTTCCACTCTTTCTTTCACAGGAAACCACCTCCTGGCTGGCTCACACCATGTCTCCTTTACAGTTGTTGAGGAAGTGAGCTGAAGCTCAAATCCTGGTATAGCACATGCTAGGTGGTAGGACAGAATCACAGGGCCAGCATGCCAGAGTTCATCTGTCATCTAGTTTATTTACAACAGGCAAAGGATGACTGCTACAGCATAAGAAGAGAGATAAGCTGCAATGCTGGCAAAGGCCTGGCAATCACAATGTTTGCACAGAGGTATCAGAGCCACCATTAAAGGTTTTGATTTTTCACCACCATGAAGAAGGATTGAAACTTTCTAGTCTTGTATCTGACAAAAGCATGCTTCCCCACCAGGCCACCAGCTTGCCAGACCACACTCATTCTTATTTAGAGCTCCTGTTGTGGGTTACCCAGTTCCTCACTGGGCCATAGAGCCTGACGCAATTCACAGGCCAATGGTTCTAATACGCAAGGGTCCCTTCCACCACAGCCATTCCTCTCAGAGTCAACCAGGTCCCCAGCCAGCCACAAAGTAAAAAAACTACCACGCACTTCCTAGAGTAAGATGACCTTTCCTCAATGTTGGCAGGGACAAAACCAAGTAACTTTAAGATTCTGTATTTTTCATTTGAGTTTTGTTTTTTCAGCCCTAAACTAAATTAGGGCTTTCATCTGACTGGAAAGCAGAGCTATGTAAACCCAATTCCTTGACTAGAACACGTCCTTAAAAATTCAAACTGCAAGTTCCTGGATGACTCAACTTACCCCTCGGAAGGTGAGAAAGAAAACTCTGATTCTGACAACATCAAGGATGCTTGTAAGCTAAAAATCCAACTGCCCTTTACTGAGAATAATACTCACTGGCCTGTTCCTCCACGTCTGACACTGCTACAGGTCACTGAAGTGGTCTCTGCTACACATCTCCAAAACCAAAATGGGACTAACAAACAGAAGTATAAGTACTGAAGAAAGATGTGCCTCTAAGGCAGAAAAATTGTCCAGGCCCCAGCGTATGCAAACAGCAGGTAAACAAAGACTGACAAAGAGCTATGAACACTTAGAGAGGAACTTTAGATCCATTCACAAACTTCTTTCCTAGGAAAGATGTAGAACAACTTGGAAAAGCTTCTAAGGAAGCGCTCCAGTAAACTGGAACAAAATAAGTCTTCCTTGTGTGCCAGAAAGTACCAACAAAGAGGTGCCTTTAAAGCTGAAAATGGCCTTGCAGGTCCCAAATGGGCTCAGAGCCAAATCTCTGCCAGAGACCAGTTTTAGGCCAATGAGTTAGCCAATGCCATACAGCTTTCTTCCAAAACCAGCTCTCAAGTTCTGTTCTGGAACGGCATTTGTCACGGCTCCTGCTGAGGAGAACTCTGCTGCTTTTGCCATTTGTGGACAATAGCCCAGAGGAAGCCCGTAAGCAAGCAAAGGCCAACACCACAAGCAAATCCAGTAATGCCTTGAACAAAACATTGCAATATATATAAATATATATAAATACCTGCTACAACACCAGGAAACCAAAAGAACATATTAAGGATATCAAGACAATAATGGAAGTGAACGCCCCAACCCAATTATATTCTGTTTTGAGCTCAAGGATTTGGCTTAAGCAATAGCCAATCTTTCATTACAACACCTAGTGCTGAATTAAAGCTTTCCAGGGAGAAAGAATGGACTCACTCTTTAGGGAGCTTTTGACCTTCAAAAATAACAAGAATTTAAAAATTGTCTGAACCTTTTTATGTCAATCTGGTAACGGAAGAAAGCAATAGCAAAAAAAAAAAAAGAATGCACTTCTGTATTAACAGTGCTGATAGGCGTTAGTCATCTGGCCACATCATCAATTACTGATCATGCACCACATCATTTCTTTCATGATTTTGCCTAAAATTCATGACAGGCTAAACCCAGTTACCCAAATTCATGGTTTATGGCTTCTAGCAATCCAAAAAGCTCTCCTCTACATCTCTGAAGCTTCACTTATTTTCTGAGGTGCACTAAGAGCAAGTATCATCAACCTTCAGAAAGTCCTCTTGATGGTCTTCAGTACAAGTAATTCTGTCAAAGTTGTATTTTGTGCCATTTTGAAATTCTATCTAGATGTTGCTGGAAGAGACATTTCTACATCAATGTAAGAGAAAGACATCAACCAACCTGCCCTTTTCCTAATACACTGCAGCAATATTTATTAACCGTATTTATTACATATTTTCTCCACCTGTTTTCATCCTTACCTTTTATTGACTCTGTTGCTGCTTTGATTCCACTTTGATTCCAGAACACTGAAAAAACTGAAGGCTTTTTCTTGTATTGTTGGCCCAGGATGCCTCTCAGATAACTCTAAATTCCTTTATCAATGCCTGCATTTTCTGTTAAGTTTTATTCATGACTATCACTTTCCCTATTTATTTTATATAACCTATAAACATTGACATGTGCACATACATATTTTTATTGCAGTTAGTTGTTTTGGTGGCCAAATAAAGCATTTGTAAGCAACTTCCATTTATCATATCCCCTCATCTTTGTTTTTCCACTTGCTCAGGAGCATGTCAGTTTTTGTTAATGCCCAATTTAAAAAGCACTAAAGATTGGTGAGCACCTGTCAGTATGCTCATCCCTTTGCCCATGAAAACTGTGATATCTGCAAGAAAACAACCTCCAGTTCCAAGCTCTCTCACTGACCAACAGGACATGTAGCCACTCTCCCCACATGTGCTCCAGACCCCCAGCATCACCCACATACTGCTTTTACTATGAAGATGGACTTCACCAGCAGAGCTTGTTCAAAGACTTTCTACTGCTGATTCTGCTTAGTGCTTTGCAAGAAAATTAATATTTGCTTGGACTGTGGGACGATCCTTATGGAACCTCAGCAAGATCCCAGCTGCATTTCAAACCACATCTGAGAGACAAACCCAATGTTTAGCAACCTGCGCTCTGCACGGCTCAGTGGCCTGGATTTCCTGACAGCCAAACCCTCAGGCTTTCAGCTCCACAGGCTACAGCAGCCCCCCATGCTGAAGCAAGCTTATTTTCTTTCTATCAAATACCAAAGTGAGATGACATTTCCATGAGAAACCTAAACATTTGAAAAACAACTTACTCAGAAATAGAACAGAAGGTGAAGTACCATTACTTTGTATGGACTAAGGAGTTCAGTGTGCCACCAGATCTAATAATGAGTTAACAGTGTCTCCTATGGGGAACCCACACACAAAAAAGCAAAATTAAGATGTTGAGGTTTTCCTTTGTTGATGCTCATATTTTAAAGGTAACACACACACACAAAAAAAAAAGCAGCAAATGGTTTGTGACTGCACCTGTAGCACTTTGGGAAGAGACAAAGCTAGATGCAGAGCTCTCAAGGCCATTGCTCAATGTGGCATGAGAAGAAGAAAACATATCTCATACTCAATTCCCCTTTCAGAAGGGGAACAGATCTGCCTGATGACTGACTAGACAGCCCATGTTTCATGTCTATTTGGAAGCCTACCTTGCAAGGAGACTGACAGGACACGTTGTGGAGTGACAGCCATAGATCTGAAGTGACAGGACTAGTGCTCTCCCGATTTGGGTGTAGATAGATCAAACCACTCCAAACAGGGGCATACCTGTGGACATGATTCCAGTCTCACTTCCTGCCCTTCCTCCTTGCCCCCAGCATACCTTGCTGTTATCCTAACATGAATTTCCACTCACGGCATAGTGAAACTGGAAAAAATATGGATTTTTACAGTCATAGTCTGGCCTCTTAGTTAGGATGAATTCACAACCCAGTAATTCATCTCATGTAACTTGGAGAACTCAGGCTAGCTTTCTTGGACCGACTCACCCCTCCCATTTTATACATGGGATAGATTTTTTCCATTACCTGAGAAAGCCTTACTTTCAATGCACCACATATATTATATGCAAACTTTGCTGCTGGTACCTTTACAATGAACCAGCAGTTAAAATTCACATAACAGGAACAGACAGTATATTCTCCAATCAGCAGAAATTGTACATCATTTTAACTGTAGTTATATACTTCTGCTTTTTTTTCCTCTTCCTGTTTCACTCCTTATCTAGAAGGAAATGAAGTATCCTCAGACAACATCCACCAGAGAGGTCAAGGTTAGTGCCTTTTCCAATTCTTCAACACTCGTAGATTCCCAAGGATAAAACACAACCACTTTCGTCTTTTCAGTCATGAGGAAACCATTATCACTAAATCTGCCTTTTATACTCCCTACATCCAGGGAAACAAAAGGAGCAATTGCAGCGGTCTGAAGAACAAATATATAAATGTCATCTTGTTGGGATACAGAGGCCTGGAAGAGAAATAAACAAATAAATAAATAGATAGATAGATAAACAGATGAAAAGATGCATGTTAAAAAAGAACCTTGTTACATCCAAACTGGGAAAGGCCTGTGTGTCAGCAAAACAGACTGAACAACCACGCTTGATCAAAATTACTATTCTTCTCTGGAAATCTTTTCTGGAACTAAAGGTAAAACCAACAGGATTCATATGCAAGAATCATGTAAAAACTGCAAACGGTAGTAACAAAATGCAAAATGTAGCCTCCCTACAAAATATTACAGATCGTGTAAAAATGCCATGGAGTGTTACAACTTTACCATCTCCTCATGAAAACAGTTGAATAAATGGTAACCTGACTTGTACCTAGTACTGGTATCCTATACTTACTGTAGTGGAAGAGATCTGTCCTTTCACAACCACAATTTTCTCAACCTGTAAGTTCACAGCTACTGAAGCAGTTGGCCTTTGCAGTTACATTTGGTAACAGAAATGCACAGAAGCAAAAGATGGAAAAAATCACAGTAACACAGGTGGTCACCTCATCTTAATGGAACATGGCAATGGAGTCCCCCCATTACACTTAGAAGGCAGCTGTGTTGTGAAATATCAGGACAAGGTACAGTGTTTTATATTAAGTTCTATCAATAGTTAATCTCAGAGAGGCTTAAAAGCACAACAAGGATGCATTTTCATTCAGCACTCCCAATTCACCATCATGAAGTATTCTACAACATTTTCAAATACCAATGAACTATATATAAAATGCAGACAAATTATGTTACGTGCAGAAAACACATCCCCTTTACAAGAAAGACAACACTATTCATTTTTAAGAATAAAGGACTTTTTTTTGTTTGTGTGGTGGGGGGTTTTTAACATTTTGTGTTTTCTGAAGAAACACTAAAGTCTTCCTGTTCTTTTAAAGCAATGCTACGAAGAGAAGCATTTGGATTAGCACTGTATTTGAAAGTCTAGTTAATTTATTAGTTACTATGTATAGAAGCATCATCTTCTCACAAAACAGAATAGATTTTAAATCACAGCTGCATACTTTCTTAAAATAACCACTTTGCATTTATCCTTGCTAGCTATCCTTATTAGTACTGCAGAGAAAACACAGCCATTGGAAAGAGGAGTGTCATTTCCCAATGATGCTCCAGTTGCAGAGCTTTTATTACTAATGATGTCATCCACAAAAAAAGCCAGCATGACTCAGACTCCAGATTGTGCCACCAGCTGAAAAAAATAAAAACAGGCTGATTTCTTTCCTTTGTATACTCAGGAGGCAGACCATGCTGCCATGAAAGAGATAAGAGGGGAAAATCTGGCCCATTTTCTTTCTGTAAAGCAATTATGCTGGTCCAGATTCAAAGAGATTAAAGACCTCTATTCCCCTCTTGTTTAGTTTAGCTCTAAAAAGCAAAGCTGCAGTTTAAAAGCCAAATGTGAGAACACATAGGTCCCCATCCTGCCAATGTGCTGATGAAGTATTTTGTAATAAGGTTTACATGCTAAGAAGTGAGGCTTAACAAAATGTGCATGTACACACACACACAGAGCATGTTTGCTCTCTCTATATAGAGCATGCTTCCTAGGACTGGAAAAAATCTAGGGAAAAGCAGCAAATGGACTAAATGACAGTGATTTCTATGCCTGTTCACAAGACTGACACACTTGCCAGACATTAAGAAATTATCACTACTATGCAAATCAGAACCCTTAGCTGGAGGGTAGAGGTTTGCAGAAGGGGGAAAGGAGAATGCAATATTTCACGTTAGCAACGGTACATTGATCCCAGAGTCTGAGCACTTCAAGAGGAAATACTGCTCCGCTCAACTGAGCTAGCACCACTGAGCACTAACATATAGTACTGTCTGCAAGCCAAAACACTTGCTGTAATGCTATCTGCTATCTAGGGACAGAAAGAATGAAAGGAGCAATGCTGCAGCAGTCAGGTGAAAGAGTTAAAAAAATGAAATGGAGACTTCATTATTTAAAACAAAACAAAACAAAAATCCAAATAAAACCCACAAAAGCCCAAACCAAACAAAAACCACCAAACCACCAGTGTTATTTAGCTATGCAGTGTTATTTAGATATGCATATAGCGACAATAAAAAAAAATATCTGATTTTGACCCCAGCATGGAAGCTAGAATTGGAACAGCTAAGGAGAAAGAACATTCAGTGGAGTCAGACACTGCATAGCAGGCAAGCAACTCAAAACAGTAAGATTAGCAAAACCAAATACAGTAATTTAGCATGACTGATGCTTACACTAAGCTGGGTCTTTTCTAATCCTACAGCATCCTTCAGTGATGAAAGGAAGTGATGGTTCGTTGGACTCTGGAGTCCACCTTCTCCCACAAGATGGAAAGTAATAATGCAGCTTTTCCTGGTACAATTTCTGCATCTTTCCAGCAAGTCATCTATGGACTCCTTGTAGATGGGGACAGCACTTTGTGCTTTAACAGTCACACTGTCTTTGGCAAGGGTGCATACTGGCTCCAAAGAGCTCCAGGCGTGTACAACAACCTGTCAAGCATGTTGAGAGAGCACAAAGCTTAGAAGAAAAGTTACATCTGTTACATCTAGGTTTCAGATTGCTCATTGCAAGAGATGTTCTCCTGAGAGTGCCAGCTGATTTCCACCTAACAAGAAACTCCACAAAGAGTTAAACAATCAATATAGCATAATAATCAGATTATATAAACCTAACAAGAAGTCCATTTCAAACAGTCTGGATCTCTTGTTCTTAATCTTCAAGGCTTTTTGTTTTCTCCAGGCTCCTTGAGAGGAGAGGACTGTCAGTTCCTGCCAAGGGAGTGCTGGGAAATGGAATTAGCAAGTGACTAACTTGTTGACTCTTTTTCCTCCCCTCCCTGATTAAAAGAAGTCAAACAAAGGATTTTCTTGAGATTGTTCATTGTTATCTGATGTAACCCAACTGCATAATCTAGAACTTCTGCACAATCACCGTTAAACAGAAGCAGGCTGCAATATCTTAAAAGGGCTTATGGAAGTCCTATTAATACAGTAAAATATACATTCCCAGAGATAACACATGTATTATGAATGCATCCTTATGTTGTTGTGGTGGTTTTGGTTGGGTTTTGGTTTTGTTTTTTTTTGTTTTGTGTTTGGTTTTTTTTTCCCAAAAAAAGCGTAATTTAGAAGATAGGCACTTAATGAGAATTACTGCATTCCATGTCTTCATACAGTTTAGGCTATATTTGACCTTAACAGAGGTCCGCAGAAGGAACATATCTTAAGTCCTTTCAGAAGTTTTAAGAAAGTTCCAAATTTTCTTGCAAAATACAGTATTCACTGAAGCTACCCAACTGCCAATCTTTCTGTGACGTTATCAGAAAATCTGAATTTAAGCCTGTTAGAATAACTCAGACCAGAAATAAACTATTTCATTAAGGGCAGTCCTACTCTAAGAACCGACTATTGAGAAATTGTAACTATTTTCTATACTGCGTATTACTATCTATATATATATAACCTTATGAATCTGAAAACTCATGGCAGCCCACCAGACAGAGCAGTGAACTAGGAACTGATGCATTCATAGTTCTGAAATTACTACTGAGTCATTCCAGGTGCCTAGGTCTATTTTTCCATCCTTCCCAGTCTTTTCACATAGGATGCCCTTTACATCAGGAATTGTATTTTGTAGTGCAACATGGCCCTCAAATTCATTTGAGGTCTAGCTGCCATATGATTAACTGCAACAAAACATAAATTGAAAAGCAAGACTGTGTTCTACAGAACAACTCAGCAGCTCAATACTGCCTGAGAAATCCTATCAATTTCTATAGCATTGTAAGAAAACAGTTAAGGCATCAACTGTGAATAGGTGACATTGCATAGGTGACCTTGCAATTAAAGTACACTTGGATGTTCTGTTGATATTTCAGAAAATAATCTAGTTCTTTTTCTCAAAGCGGTGTAGTTTGAGTACTGGCAAGCAATGGTGCAAGCCTTTTGTCCTGCCACTAAGTCAGTTAATCTAGTTCTAGTGACCCAGGGAACAGTTTTTTTAAGTAGTGAGGTACCATTTTTCACACTTTGTTCTATTTAACCATCAATCCCTTCAAGATTTCAAGCCTATGCCTACAGGCTATAAGGCCATTAATCCCTTGTTCTGTGAAGCAGTACACGCTACCATAATAAAGGATAGCGTTGCCTCTAAGAAGATTAAAGACAAGAATTGTACCTCATTGTGTTTGAACATGGACTTACTGAATCTTGACTATACAAAGATTTGCTCGTTTCAGCTTCTTACATTTTTGCGGGAGTGACATAAGAGTGGTGAGAGAGGTGTCACTTACCCTTAAAGTCAGCTTGTGGTCCACATGAAGATCTGAGACACCATAAATGTACAACACACCTTTTTCTTCATAGGCCATAGGCAGCAGTGGTGCAAAGAAATTCTGGGCAAAATAGTGGAGCAGTTTCCACTTGCCACCATACTCTGAAAAGGGTTAGAAGGAAGAAAGATTCAGATTTAATCCAAGATTGCCTTGGCATACAATCCCCTCCTGATCCTGTTACAGCAATACAATGTCCTCCACCTTTTTTCACCTCTGTCAGTTGCAGAGAAAGACTGGAGTTACTCTTGTTTGTTTGTTTGTTTTTCCAGGCAAGGATCTGCGCTGGAAGGGATTTGATGCTCTTTCAAGCTTCTTTTTTTGAGCTTCACCAAAAGGTCACATTTTGTAAGTCCTAGTCCTATCATTGCTATGTTGTTATTCAGTTAAAGAAAGCCTTAAACACAAGTGACATTTACAAAAGTGACACAGCATACACAAATTAAGCAAGCAGCTGGAGCATCTAGGTTGTTGAGAATCCAGACAAACACACTGCCATTGGCAGCATTGCCACAAGCTACCACTACTGTAAAGAGACAACAGAGTGTGCTTATATAAAGAGCTCTCTTCGTCTGTATCAGTCCTCCACTTTCAGTTCTTCCTTAGAGGAACATCAATAGAAATGAAGACAAAAAAAACCACAAGTTCTCACACCAAAGACAACTATGAATTGGGCAAAATGAATTTGCCAAGATCTAGAGACAACACTTACTTTATGGGACTTGATATATATGACATAGACATAAGAGAATCAGTTAATTTTGTCTCTCTAATGAAAAATTCAGGGATGCTGAAAAATATCTCCAGTAATAGGTTTTTGTTGTAACTAATTACCTCTCTGTGTTTTGGTGCTTGTACAAAGCTCTTAGCACTGTCAAACATTTAATAACTAAGGACTTCATTCAGAGTAATGTAGTCTTTAAAGGGTGTGTTTGTGGCTTTCACAGGCAGGCCTGAACATGCTCTGCCTGCACTCCACATAGACATGAATGAACTTTGTAGAGACCAAAGTGTATTAGTTACAGCTTAGCACCTTGCACATCACCTTGTTTTCAGCAAGCTCGCAAACAGCTACATTGAAGGACAAGAAAAACCCGTATCTGACTGGAAAACCCATATAAGATTCAACTGTGCTATGACATCAGACTGTTGCCAAAGAAACACTACCAGCATTCAAGTTAATAGCACTGAAGCGAACCAAAGAGATGAAGCCTGCAAGAAAACTTCAGGAGAGACTGCCGAGTTTCTTCAAAACAGACAGACTGTTGATAAACTGATGAACATACTCTGTATATTGGTGCTGCTCAGCATATGAATGAAGCCATGTTCTTGCACTCCAAGGACAATTCCTGGCAGAAAACGTTGGTGGTCTAAAGGACAATTCTGCCAAAAACAGAGAGGGCTAACAAATAACTTTTCAGGGCCATGAAACTTGAGAAGATGAGAGATTTGGATAGGGAATGGATTACCTGAAACAGAGCAAACTGTGAGGCAGTATTTAATCTAAAAAATAAAAGCAATGGGCCTTGTATGAGAAATGGGCACTGCACCTCACCTCAGGCTTTGGGAGAGGCTGAACTCCCTGCAGCCCCCAGGACTGCCACAAGACTCAGGAATTTCAATTGTCAGTGCAATAGAAGTTGGTCACTGCAGACCTCAGACAGAGCCCACCAGGAGCTCAGACAAGTTACCCAGCATGGGCTGAGGTTTCAGTGCCTGCAGACTTGAATTTTTTCCTCAGCTTAACTCACATGATGAAAACCTAGGCTTCAACTGTCTTAAATATGAAAACAAATAATGCAATTGAAGTAGAGCAGTTTCTGTTACTTCGTGTAATATAAAATCCCACTTCTCTTTGAATGAGTCCTACCCTCAGTTTCTGCTGTGCCTTGATTTCCAACCGGATTAGGTAACCACTCTGCAGTGGTTACTGGAGGGAGAGAGGTTTGCTACCTAGGCAGCAGATAGAGATCCTCAAGAAACCTGTACAGTGGAGAAAACAACTCAGACTAAACTTGGCATTCCACTTCTGCAGGGAAAAACAAACAAAGAAAAAATCCAACCAACAAAAGCAAAGAAACCACACAGTTAAAAGTTCATATAATTTTAAAACTCATTCTAGGGTTCAATTACTACAGCTATTGTTTTGGGATGTTTGCAAACATCACTAGTCTGCTTACCTCAGATCAGCTTTTCAAGGCTGATATTTCCCTTACCCAAAAGCCTAGAGCCATTCTGAAGAAAAAAGCTCAACTGCTGGAGTAGCTTCACACAGGAAGGGTCTCCCAAAGATAACTTTTCCAGCAACAAGGTTTGGTAATACGATTGTCAAAGTAACTTCAGACAGCACAGAGAACTAAAGATCACCGATTTTAAAAAAAGCCACACTCTTCAGCTCTTCTGTTGTCTTGACTTCCTTAAGACCAGAGCCACAAATCTTGATTTAAAAATAGGCAAGTTGCATATAAAATACTACCACTGCCCCTAGAAATTGATTTAAGAAACCTGTAGATCAGGTAGCTAAGTTACAGACATGCATGTCCAAAGGCAACAGTCAAGTTATTTCAAACAGCCCTGGGGAAGTTCTCTCCTCCTCCTCTGACATTTAAATGAATTCTTAAAGAAATCCAAGTTTCCCAATTCTTTCCTGATAATAACACAGGGTCTGCACTCTCTGTGGTATCAAATTTCAGAATGTGAAACTAAAATTAGGTTTGAAATGAGACCCCAGTACCCTTTTGTCTGACTGTTCCCTGAAGCCATCTACTCTGATAGCAGGAGTGAGAACAAACAGTTCTCCCGGGAACGGACTTTAAATTAATCATTTCACATAATTAAATACAACCTGAGAAACATGTTGCTAGTTCTTTCCTCACCTCAGTCCCATGAATTCAGATCTATTACTCTCCGTAACAGCCTGTGGTTTCAGGTCACCGTGGGCTCTAAAAATTGAGCCTGCAACACAAGCCAGTTACCTGTTCAAGGGAATCTCATGAACTGGAGGCAGAAGTACTATGACAGGAATGCTGTGCTGCGTTTTCATTCAATCCCAAGCAAACATCTTAAAGGTAAGTTAAAAGGAGAAACATTTGCTATTCTCTTCCCCCCTCATTTCATGAGGAAACACTTCTGCTTTGTATGGGAAATTGTATAAGCCCCTCCATGGCTCTCTATGAGATAACAGATTTAAATAACAAGCGCTCATTGGTGATACTACTCTGCCATCTAACAAGATGCAGAAACGTGTTTTTGAAGTGCAAATAAAACTAATTTCTCTGAACTTTTGCATAATTTCATCCATTAGCATTTCAAAAATCCCTCTACCACACTGCCTAATTGAATATTAAACCTTTCCTCATTCCACTGAGGGAACAGAACAAAACAAAGGGACAGCTGTTTCTCTGCTGAGCTTCTTTTCTGTAAACTAACTTCAACAACATATGAATAATTCAAGTATTTCATATAACTTCTACAATGACATCAGCTCTGTACTTAAAAAGACATTTATGGTCTTCACAATTACTTCATTTATCAATACACCTGTCTTTAAAGAGAGACATTTTCCCAAGCATCTTTTTCTCTTGAGACACTTAATGCCTAAGAACATCAGCCATTGCTAAAACCATAAAAATTAACATTAGGATATTCCATTTCCTAATACAAGTCTAGAAAGTCCAGAAAGATGAGCATTATAGTTGGACCACTGCCTTAACATTTAAATTAAATAACCTGTTTCTTCTACTGGCTTGTTTTCCCTTGTTGGTTGCAGTTTACTTTGCTTGGATGAATAAAGGAAAACAAAATTAAAAAAGGGGAGAGGGACAAACATCTCCCAGGGGAAGATGGGGAAGATGGGGTCAGCTAATATTTTTTTTAAAGCAACGCCAAATGGCATTTTGTTGTAAGGACAGTTCAAGAACTTGACACTAACTCTTAGCTTTTTCTAGTGAACTCGTATTTCTTCACACATTAAATTCTTAAATAAAGAAAAAAATCTCAAAAACAGATTATGTGAGAAGTCACTGAAACTGAAAGAGAAACTACCCAAGTCCTATACAGCTGCCATAGAACAGCATCTCCATTTCGAAATGACTTCTAGGCAAAATGTTCAGAACATGAAACACAGCCACTTCCCTCACACCACATATTTCTCTCTTACTTCTCACTGCCTAATGACTTATCTCTTTATGTGCCTGATTACTCCATTTTTGTGTTCTAAAAGGGAAAAAATATAATAGATAAGGAGATATCATGTGCCTAAATAGCATATTAGCAGAATAATTTAGTCACAAAGAGTGATTCACCTCACTTGACACTAAGTCAGACACCAAATATCAGCTAGTCATCCTCTCCTGTAAAGAGCTTCTCAGAAGCTGTGCTGGGTGAGAGGTGTCACATGAAGTTCTATGAAAAGCCAATTCAGCATGGAGAAGATAATTCATCCCGCTTATTAGACAGCTAAGGACACAATGAATCACACTCTGGAGAGTACATCTCCCTCCCAGCTGACCATGGAAGAAATCTAGATGCTTGTTCTTTACATACTAAAACCCATCCTGCTCAGAACAGGATGCCAGTTCTATAATTTTTTGACAGTTGACTATTGCCTACTGAAGGGAGAGGTTTTGGTCATTTTACCATGGGAGGCGGGGGAAACAAAATCAACCAAATTTGTTGAGATTATGGAAAGTATAATTATACATGGGTGCTCCTTATCCTCTCACTGGCTCCCTCTCTGTCCATACTCACCCAGGGTGGCTGGGTACACATGGGCATTTGTACAGCTGAGCCCATCTATATAATCAGGGATTTCTAGGACAGGTGCCTTTGGAAACAGAATTTCTTAGAAGTCTCCAATTCTAAAAGAATTGTTCTTTCTAATTTTAAAAGAAGTAAACTTGCAAAAATTACAAAATTTCTCTGGAAAAATCTGGATGATACACAGTTCCAGGAAGAACCAGCTCTACATAAGAAACACAAGGGTAGTTGAAAGTTCACCTCCCAAGGGAGTTGTGCCCTCAATTTTAACCATCACTGCTTCCTAATAGGTAGCTTTGTTTGGCTTCAGTGATATTATTTCCTTGGGAGAAATGAGAATACTGCTTAAAGGAAAAAAATTACTTTTACAAATTAGCAGTTACATACAATTTTAACTTCTCTAAACTAAACCTTGCTAAAGCAATGGTAAGAGTTGATGGCTGCTAAATTGGAACTTAAACAGCACAACTTCCACAGAAAAATAATTGCTTTGTTCTTTACACTCTTCTAATTCCACCGACTATTAGGATGATCCTGAAAAACACTTTCCTGGAAAACATTTCTAAGGTATGGAGAGCAACATGTTCAAAGTTGGCAAAGTTGCCCAAGAGAGACAGCAAAGCCTTACTTCTTATGCTGATACTTCCAGATGAGGAAAAAAACCCAAGGCTCACGGTGCTTTTTACCAGACTGTCACAAAACTTACCCAAGGAAGCCCATGAAGGTGCCTGCCAAATGTCATTGAGTTGCCAGTACAGAGCTCCCATTGTGTGTCCTTCTCCCTTGATAATTTCACTTTGACTGAAGCGATAGAATTCAGTTTCTGTCTTTATACACTGGGCCTGCATCACCTTGGTCAACAAACATAATAAAAAAAGTTATTTTTTGTGTACTGTATTTTGTATTTTACTTTACTTTCAAAGCATGTCTGTGTATATTAACATACAACACAAATTTCACAGCAACAGCACATAACTTTAAACTTGAGCCTTCAAGAGTATACACATGCAGTAAAGTGGGCCCCTGCTCGAAAGAGATCCATTCCTAGCCACTCCCACAGCTTTACAAGCAGTATCTTTAGAGAAACTGTGGAGGGGCTACTTCCTGCCTTCCATCCAGTGAAGATCATCAGGCAACCAGGCCTTTAAAAGGAAAAAACTAATTAAAAAATTAATGTAAATTAAAAAAACCAAGAGTTGCAAAATGACATTATGCTGCACTACCTCCAGTATACACTACCGTGATGTCCACATCCCTATACTCTGAACATACAACACACATCTCCAGTATACATTTAAAATTGTGCACCAAAAGAGCTACTGTTTTTCACTTGCACTCCCACTTCTGCTCTCCTTCCCCACCTTGGCTTTTAAAAACTATTTTCAGAATTTTTCATTGGCCAAGTTCTCAACAGAAGCCAAAGAGTCTGTTATTTTCTTCACAAACTATATTACTACGTTTGGGTGGTATTAAAAGAAAACCTCAAAATAAAAGAACTAGTTATTCCTTAAGACAGCTCAAAAGGCAAAGATAATACTTTTAGTTAACCACTAGAGCCAAGTTTTCTCTCTTTATCCTTTTTGGCTATCCTTTTTTTGGCATTTTTAAATTGTTTAACCTGTTTATAAGGCCCTGATAGATTTAACCCTACAGAAACTCTTACAGCTTCTTGAGTCAGGATCTCACTGTGCAGGTTTTAATCTCCATTTTCAATTTCATAGCATCATATATATCCATTCTCTTGTCATCAGTGCCTAAAATTCTTCAGCTGTTCTGTTTTTATATAAAACTTGCTTACAGCATCTTTCAAACATTAAAAACTTAGTGAATGTGCAGTTATTCCCGTAAGAGCATTTCTGAAATTCCTGGAACACAACAAAAAATAACAGCACTTTAAACTTACCTAATGGCATAAAAAAGTTACTTAACATAATTTAAAACTCATGTGGAAATCATAAAGAAAGAAACAAGCATGAGGTAAACTACTGCAGCTGAAGAGCAAAATGCAACCTACTGCTTTGAAAAAAAACCAAGACAGATTCTCTAAAATACCAATATCTGAATCTGTAACAAAATAAAAGCTACTAATCATCTCATTCACAGAGAACTGCATTCTCTAAAAACAATCTTGTTTCACAAGCTCATGTGTTGCCTGTGGCAAAAATCGAAGCGGTGAGCCTACGGAGGCCACCTGAAGAGCAGAACACACCCACCCAGGAACAGGGAGTGACAGTGTAGTGCTAGGCACAATCCGTACCAAGGAAGGCCAGCGCATCGCTGCATACCCAGCCACCTTCATGAGTGGGCCCAGCTGGGAATGGGGACCAACATCACCATATGGCCAAAATTTCTCCCAGCTGAGCCAGTTTCTGTGAAATTCCCAGAGAAGTGTTCCAGCCCTTCTGCAATGAACATTGGAGTTTCTCTCCAATAAATGAGACACAAACTAGTTCCAAATTCAACTGGACTCTACAATACTTCAGTGCACATTTCCTACAGAATAGGCCCATCTTTAACCACTGACAGCATCTAATGGCACAAATATTGACAGCTACTTGTATTGAAGACATCACTGTTACCTGGGTGAGGTAAATAATATCTTTAAACTTCTTTATGGGATCTGTGCTCTGGGGAAGCTTGAAGTGAAGCCCAATCTGCTGAAGCATCTGATCATTGCCATTTTCATGGTGTTGTCGATGAAGAGAAAAATTGCTTGTGTAGGACCAGTCCTCAGCAGAGGAAACCTTTTAGAAAACATAAAAATAAGAGATCAGAATGAAAAGGCAAAATGTGCATGACTGACAGGATATTCAGGAAACAAGATCCATTCCATCCTGCTGACATCATCCAAAACCTTTAAAATTGATAGTATATTTCTATAGTGCCTCATGTAGTCATGCAAGGATTTTTGAATCAATTACACCCTTTGCTCATACTCCTTGTACAAATAAATGAAAATAGGCATTGCTGTTAAACCCAGAAGAGCAAATTTTAGCTCAACAGCATTTAACTTATTTGTCCTATCATTCAGTCTGGCCAAGGGAAGAGTTTTGCTTGCGTTCACAGTAAATCGGAAGCATCCTAGATTAAGATGAGAGAACGTACTCCAGTCAAACACATTTAGGCATACGTTACAGAAGTTAGTAGAGCTATAAATCCTAATAATGTGTGTATTTTCAAAACCTGCCTCTGAAAACAAATGATCATGAAACACTGTTTTTTTTCAACTTAGGATAACAATGCAGCATAGCTCATACAGTTATTATAGTCAAGCTTTCATTGTAATTACAATCTCTATAAAATCTTTTTATTTTAGTTTGTTCCTTTTTAAACTGGATTGAATAATTTTCATTGTTATTAATATGGATGAATGCACTGGTTATGTCTCAGATAATATACTTTGCCCAGCAAATTGAAAGGAACATTCTGAACTCCTTTCAGCTGCATGCATGAGTATCAACAGGATATTCATCTCTCTCTGAACAAATGGACAAACAGCATGATATATCTCTGCCCCAACCAGATAAGTAAGACAGAATATACAATATCTAAATTTAACAGGAGACAAAAATAAATCCTTTTATATGCAATATACAAAGAAACAAATTATGTGAATTTAAAAAGGGTAAAAATTATAAAAATCAATAAATTCCAAAATTCAGCATAATTCAGCATTTAATAATGTTTCTTCTGCTTCTAAATGAACATATATCCTTAGATAAAGCAAAAGAAAACAGATGTTAGGCGATCATTACTAAGCTACATATAAAAGAGAATTAATATTAAAATTAATAATCTCATAACTGTCCCTCATCTAAGCTTGATTCCTCTTGCAACATCAAGGTAAATACATTGAACACTGAAGAGGGAAACAGTCATACCAGCACACAGCTCTATTCCACCTATGCCATACCACACCTAACTATGTATTACCCCAACTACAGTTCGGATGCTGTAGTTTGTTGGGAAGAGACTCATTGCCCTCACAAAATGAGAGCAGAGGGGACAGCACAGTGTGGAAGCCCAGCCTTACCTTTTCGATTGTACTGAAGGAAGGCCAAGATTGAAATCCATATTCTGAAGCAAAACGAGTTTTAGGATACATTGTCCAGTTCCAGCAGTCATTGCTGTAGTCATAAAAGTGAGTGTCACCGTAGTGGGTATCATAAGGATCCTGAGAGAGCCAGCCTTCTCTAACTGACTCCAAGCCATTTGTGGGACTGGATGCAATAAAAGGACGACTCTTATCTTCCTGGGATTTAAACAAAACAAAACAAAACAAAACCACAACCCCCTCACAAGGTGATTGGCTTTTATCATCTGAACACATAGACCACATTTTGAAAAGGGTGTGGGTGGAGCGGGAGAACATGCCTTTTCCAAATTTCTGAGTCTCCGCCTAGGAAACAATCCCCTTTGTGTCCTGACATTCATCATCTTTATGTGTTTCATTAGCAAGTATTTATGTTCTTGGAGGACAGCTGGGTATGATATTGCTTGCTCTGCTGTTCTAAGGGATTCTCTCCTCACATCAAGAGAATTTCTATCTTTATGTGCTCTAAATTCTTAATGAAAGCTATTTAAAGCGTGCCTCGTGAAAAATAAACTCAAGGAACATTAATATTTGAGTACTGTGACTTCTTTATGGAAAATCATTACTTTTGCAGTGTTTTTGCAGGAACAAGGCCATAATTTTCTCCTTTTTGATTAAGTAGTCACCTAAATTTAGACCTAACAAAGCCAAACTTTTCTGCTACTAATGATTGCATGGTAGCATTGCAGGTTATTGGCATTTTGGCTGGTTCTGCATGTTAAGCTAGATGAGACTATAAGAAGGGTTACATTGCAAATTGTTCAGAGCTGCCTTTATTTATAGCCTCAGTAGATTTAGTATACTAAATCTTTTAGCAGTACCCTACAAAGTGCTGAAGAAATCCTTTTGCAGGTATAATTCATTTAGCACCCTACGTGTAGAAAGACAGAGGCCCGAGTTAGTTACCAGTCACAAGTTACAGCAATTGGCTCCAATACAGCAAAGCACTTAGACATGTGCTTCATTTTAAGAAATAGTCCCCTTCCCTCATATTTTTTTCTTTTTTTTTTTTTTCTGCCATGAGTAATTAATAATTAACTGAAACAATTTACTACAGCACATCCTGGGTTCTCTGAAGTCTTTAGCTCAAACTTAGAACTCTTTTTAGGTTATACAGTCCAGTACTGCTAGTAGTTACAGGTTTCCTCAGCTGGTTCGTATTGCACAGGACCTGGAATTATTTCACTGTATGGTTCCTTCTGGTGCTCAAAATAGTTATTCTATGGCGTTAAAATAAAAGATGGTACATCCTGGACAGCAACACTGCACAAGTGAACTGTAACTAAAAAACAGTATAAAGCCAGAACACTTCACTTTGCTGCACAGGCACTGGCCATCCAACTCCTGCAGCTAATCACAAAACACCACAGCATACCTTTACAGGCAGCTAAGTTCCAAAAAACTTAACTGAAATACAGAAATCTAGAATCAAGGTGTCAAGGAAGAGTATAAGACACTATTACCATTTAGAATGTGTAACTGCCCTCAAGAGTGGGATCCTTTTCAGGATGTTTTTTCAAACCTGGCCTAATTTGTATTGTTTCCTTGTATCTCAACTTTTTCACTAGAAAGGTATTTTAAATTCTCAGAGTACAACTACTCTGACAATGCCAGGAAACTTCAGGTCATGAGCCTCACAACATGAAAAGTATCTCATACTGAAAAGGACAGAGATTAGACTAAATTTATCATACCCTGAAGTCAATAAGATCATACTATACAAGAGATAACTGGGTAGGAAAAGGCCACTGGTATTTTTAGGTTAACAAAAACTCACACTCTTGTTGAAGAAGGAAGTTCTAACTGGACAAAACTCATGCAACATTTTGTCACTTAGCTAACAAAAGAGTTTAAAATATTTACCTGTGATTCAAACACTGTTAATCCCTATAAAGATATACAAAATCAACTTTGGACTTTTAAATCAATTTCACTAATGAAGAACTGTGATACTTCCAGGAGGAGAAAACAAACTACAAATGCTGTGCAAAACAGGTAGTGCCAAATCACAGTAGACTTCATTACAGATTCCAGGTGCTTCTGGTCTGCATGTTCACAGTTTAAGTCTTACCTCAAAATATTTTGCCTTCATGTACTGTAAAATACCACTAGTCTGTTTTTCAAAAACGGGAAGGATCACTACCCTACTCCTGCTGGCCACGTTATTTCTGATACAAGCCTAGGAATTTCTTCAACTGCATATTAAAAGGGCAGAGGGCTGTTAAATCCTTCTTACAGTGTCCTTCAACAAAATCAGAATAAAGGAAACCTGATCATCTAGATGGATTAATTAATGGACAAGTTGATTTTTGTCCACTGGAAGTGAAGGCATTTGTGGAGGTATTAAAAATAGGAAGGAGAAAAGAAGCAATATCCACCACATTTTCAGGCCTTCCTTTACATATTACAAAGTGTTAAAGATGTAATTTTTTGTTTGTCTTACTTTGAGGATAACCCTTGAGTTTAGGGGGTTGTTTACACAAACATGGAAAGTGAAATTCCTCAATAATGTGCTGGTTTTCATTTCCCAAAAGAATTTAAAATGAGAAAAAAAAAGGCAAAATGAACCCCCAAGTTAAAACCTTTTGTCAAGTCATATCCCCCTACAGTTTCTTGAGATCACTTACAGCAAGAACTACTTCTCGGATGTTCTGCACATAAAGCATGATGTAGTCTTTGATGTAGACTTCTCTGTCAGTATAAGGTATGGAGAACCAGTTGCTTGCAATTGCTGCTTCATTTTCATTGTTACCACTCCACAGAATAATTGATGGATGGGATTTTAAACGCTTTACCTGAAACACAACTTACAGTTTCAGAAGCCAAGCAAAATGACTTCTCTTAAAAACAAAAAAGAAAAAAATCACTTTATTACTACTTGAATTACAAGTCCAGATGCATATTACATATGCTGAGCCTACAATATCTGGTTTTATCCACATTGTTCACTACTTCATCAGCTCTCCTCCTGGCTCAAACTTTTGTAATATACACTTACATAGGGGCAAACTTTTAACATGCTGACATATATCCACCATACGTACACGTGCACCTCCATCTTCATCTACACAGACAAATATGAAGGGTAAATTCTGTGCTAAGGCATATTGTAGTCATTAGAGCTCACTCTCAGTGAATGCTCTTAAACATCCTTAAGAGGGCAGTTTGGGCATGAGGAAGGCCTGTACCTCTGCTTGACTTCCTACTCCTGCAAGTACATTACAGAGGATTTAGCAAGGTTATGTTTTGTGTTTGCTACATAAAGGTACACTAACAAACACTTCCAAAGATGCATTTTTGGAAAGCCAACTTATACAGTCAGTCAATCAAAAACAGGTAAAGGGAAACAGAGCTTTGACACATGGACAAAATACCTGATGAGATACTTCTGCTCTTACGGATTCTAAATAATTCTGGTCAGTTGGATATAGTGCACATGCAAACATGAAATCTTGCCAAATCTACAGGGAAAAGGAAAGAAGAGAAAAAAAAAATCCGTTAGCAAATCATTTTACATACTTGAAAAAATAAAGAGTTATTTGGATATGCAATCCTTCATTCAGACAGGAGTTATTTATCCCAAAAAGAATTAAACTGAAATGTTCTATTTGTTATTCTTGGAAAGCACCACCAAAACAATCACAAACTCCATTGGGTTCAGTATGTGCATATTCCACTGTGGCTTTCCTCAGCATCAGAGTTACAAAATATTTATCCTTAGGAATCAGATCTTGAGAGCTTTCACTGATAAGTGCAATATTGCTTGGTAGATCAAGTTCAGTAAGTTTCAGTGGAATAATTAGAACCCATGCACCGCTCAAATGTGAACGTTGGCAATCTCCAGCTGAACAAGTTTGTATTTACTACCTTGCACGTGAAAAAGAGACAGTAATTTTTCTGATGTGGTATCAAGTACACTTAAGAGATGTCCAAGTGTACTTGTTAACAAAACACTTCCACACCAAATGTGCAAACCAATCTTAAAAAGAGCAAATCTTACCCAGTAAGAGGGGCAGAGGCAAACTAGATCCTCTAACAACACAGTGATCTTTCTCTTCCAAGAAAGATCAAGTAGATTTCACTAGAGAACAGCAAGCCTTTCAATTCAACAACTAACTCTGTATTTGTACTTTGAGGGAGACATATTACAAAAAAAGGGGAAAGAAGGAGGCCAATGAAATGAGTAAGATTCCTTGTTTTACGTGTTCCATTTTTATAGAGTGCTGTAGCTTTGAGACTCCTGATAGTCAATCTCAAATGCTAATGGAAAGACCTCTTAAAGGAGCATATTAACCGAAAGGAGTCTGTAGGAGACTACACTAGTCTGAACACCATACTACATAAACAACAGAGAGTGCCAGTCCAGGTCCTCATACAACTGCATTTTCCTTGCAGTGAGAACAAGCTTTTCCATTACCCTTTTCAGCATACGATCCCCAAGAAAACTGAAGATAGGGAACAGGACAGTGGGAGGTAACAGATCCATAAGTAATTGTACACTTCTAGCTCTGTACAAAAAAAGCAAAGCTATTGCTGAAGGATCCCTCCGAATCCTTCAGTGTCTGTGTAGAGTCAAAACTCTCTATTTAAAAAAAACTTTCTCTTGCTATTTCCCTCAGTGAGCTATCACTGTTTTTCCTTCAGCACAGTTTGACTCTAATGTACTTTTAAGCCTTTGCAAGACCATCAGAAGAAACAAAACCAAAAGCCTCCAGCACCACTCCCTTCAGAATAAGGGTCTGCATCCACTTGCTATTTTGGCTGTTAAATAAGATCTAAATCTTGCATTGAGCACCGTACAGGCACAGATCTAAGTGGCCTACTTAGGTGCCTAGTGTCAAAAATGAAAGAACTCGAAGTGCTCAGAAGCCCTGAAAATCAGGGCACTCATTCAGATTACTAAAATAGATATCACATTTTATTTTTTCAAGCTAACACAGCAGAAGGCAGCAAGGTATCAATTCTGTTTCCCTGCTATTTATGCTGTAGAGTAAGGCCAAACACATTTCTTGGGATTTTAATACCAGGTGCAACTTGGCCTTCACTCACCTAGTCACTATTTCATCTAAATTTATTAACATGTGCCTCCAAGCTCATATAATCAAAGGTACTCATCTAGGATTATCAGTGTTTGCAGCAGGTGCTCCCCTTATAGCTATATTTATACTCAATTACAGCTTGTTCAAAATGGCCCTTTGGATAAGGCCTTCCATACTTCTACCCTTCAGGTCAAGTGAAATATTTTTGTTTAAAAGGTTTGAACCAAAAAAACCCCTCAAACCTTTTCAGCTAGTGCTATAAAGGAGGAAATACTTTTAAAAGAACTATAATCCATTTCCACAGCAGAGAAAAGCATGACTACCTTCCTTGGTGTTTCAAGAACTCAGAGGTGGCTGAAAGCATAAAACTCAAATACAGCAGGCCGTAAATCCGCATTGAGGTCAGATGGCAAGGCCTTTGCTTTCAATCTGGGGCATATACTCAAGCACTCAGATCCTTCAGCAGGGCTACTCTCACATGAGTAAGCCTTAAACACAGCCACAGGGCCCCACAGTCTGGCTGCTGTGGAAAAAATATTAATCAACCTTGTGAATAACCCCCCTCCCATGCACTACCCGTTTCACAACTATTCAGGTGTTGCAAGTCCCTGTTGATGCCTACAGTCCACAAAAGTTCTTCTATTGCACTCATCATTACAATGCGAATTTCTCCTTCTGAAAGAAACTGATTAAGTTTCATCACTAGTACCAATCCCTCAGCTGTTCATTTTTTCTAATTCTTTCCCAAGAGAGTAGAAAACGTAGAACTGGGAGAGAGGCGTAGTATATAAGGATGGGAGTTCTGTCTGAAAAGAACTAGAAGGCATAAAGCCACAGACTTGTTGCTCTGATTTTGGGAAGTGTGAGAAAGAGAGTGGAACAAAAAAAAGACAGTGGGAAGAAGAGGAAGGGGAGAGGAAGGGGAGATGAAGGGGAGATTCTGGGCTGGGAAGGGAAGTAGGGACCAGTAAGGAACAGAGTTTTAGCCTGAGTTACAAGAGAAAACACAAGCTGCAGTTTTAATAAAGCCTCCAAAATACCACTTCCAGTTTCAATAATCAGCCTCAGTAATCAGAAACCATTCACATTAAAAAGAAATAAAGTAAATGAGGTTGATCTGACTTCTCAGGTTGGTACTTTACCATGTCGTTCAAAAAGATGACTTGAACTTATATATCAACTATTTTGTTCATTTAGAGTGGATTTTTATTTAAAATTCCTTGGCCATTTTTAAATAAGTGTACTGTGTTTACTGTTTTTACCATTATTCCTATTTCATCGCAAATATCGTAAAATTCATCTTGTTCATATACTCCTCCTCCCCAAACCCGAAGTGCATTCATGTTAGCATCTGCTGTGGACTTCAAAAGTAGCCATAATCTGTCAAATACAAAAAGAAGATTCATGAAAGTTTTGTGAAATTGTATCACTTAGGCGTTTCTAAGGTTATACCAAAAAAACCCAACACCTCCAAACATTCATCATTAGCAGGCAATCAAAGACAAACTCTGATGGAAACCAGACTATTTTGATACCTTCTAACCCTGCATGTCTGAACAAAGCTCTAAAAAAAATCAAGGTTTTGTACAGAAGTTACTTGGTCTTGTTAACACTTATGAAATAGATGGAGTGACACATGCAAGTAAATGCCTTAACAGAAGTGCTGGCAGGACCAGATTTAGAAATCCTGCATTTTACTAATCAGGTTGTTCTTTTCTCCTTAGATATTACTTGCTTTAAATATCAATCACTTGAATTCAAATCCTCTTTTAAACACATTTAGAAATCTATATTCTTTTTTTGAGTTCCACAATGCATAGTGAGAAGTGGGGGTGAGAGGGGGAGGAGAAAGACTGAGACTCTGAATTTCATTTTAAGGGATTCAAGCTCCATTAAATTTTCTTTAATCATGCTGGCAGCCTCTAAATTGCATGTGAAACAGTGTGGCCTGTTGTCCTAGTTCCACAACTACCCACAGCAAAGCTTAGTCAAAGTACAGCGTGGCCCCCATCCCACCTGCATCATTGGGGTGCTGTGTCACTGAAATCTAAGAAGCCTGGACCAGAGCGGGGGAAAAAGGGAGAGAGAGGCTACTATGCACTTATGTCTCCCTGCACAAGATGGGCTAGGACATAGCTGAAGTGCACTTCCTCTGACTACCAATGAACATGTCCCAGGCAATAGGATCAGGCAGCATGAAGTTCATCCCCAAATATACTTGAAAGACGAGTAACCTGTAGGCAGCAAACAACTACCTTCGCATCGGTTATCGCACTTACATGCCTTGAACATCACTCAAGTCTATCAGTGTTTATTCAGCCCTCATTCTGAGGCTTCCAACCCACAATGATTTCTGTCCTACCTTGAAAGGAGTGCCACTCGCTAATGCCACCCTTTGATAGAGGGCAGACCGAGAATTGGGAGGAAGAAAACATCTTTCTCCTTAGAGAACATCAAATGTGGCTTACGTGTCATAGGTCACTCTGTCCTGGAAAGAATCTGCTGGAATCCAGTTCGAGCCCTTGATGAAAATGGGTCGGCCATTGATTCTGAAGTAGAAACTCAGACCTGGCGAGCCAGGAATAGGCTCCTGAACAAGTTCTACTGTCCGAAAATAGGCCTGTGAAGACATGAAGCTTAGATTTAAAGCAGACAAAAAGAATTAAAAAAAAAAAGAAAACCATTACAAAAGTGATTCAACTGAACACTAACAGCTTAGACTTTGTCAAGGAGTCAAAGACATAGTCTCACCTCTGAATTCCTGCCTGATTAAAGCACTGTAACAGGGCTAAAAAGAATCTTTCTGATAAACCTGCTCATTTTTTAAAGTTACTACGAGATCAAGAAAGAAAGAGAAAGCATATACAAAGAAGCATGCACACGTACATACGTGTAAGAGACAGGTGCATGTTTGCTTGCTGCAGAATTCAGTCAAAAGTCCAGCTGAGGACCAGCGAGAGGAATACAGCGGTTGCATTAGGTCAGCCACACCATTTAATCTGCAATTTTCTTCTTACAGAAGAAGACTGCAGCAGCTCAGCTCTAAGTCTTGAGCCTGAATGTCTAGTTTCAAGTACATCCAGTAAAGGCAAAATCTTCTTCTTGTGCTGCTCTGAAAGGATACCTTTTTAATAGGTGTAGCAATTAAAAAGAGATATATGCATGTAAACACAAATGGAAGCGAAGGGCCCTCTGGCCATCGCAGCTGTGTTTGAACAGCATGTTCAGCAATAACATTTCATACCAGTTCAGCTAAATAACCACTAACTCTGTGTAAAGTATTAAAGGTCATTCCAGATAAAAGCACACCTAAAGCAGAAGGCAAATTTTTACAGCTGCTCTTTCAGCTTAATATCTGGTATTGTGTACTGTAGATGTTGAAACAAAAAAAACATTCCTCCTTCCTGCTGTGGGTAGTAGAAAAGTTCTCAAGCAATCATTCTGGACATTTTCTGGGATACAGAGCAGCTGCTGTGTTAGGCTCCTGCACAGCTGCAGTGTTACAGAAAATATCTTGTTCAGGGAGGCCTTAGTCATCTTTTTCTCCTGCATTCTTGTTCCAGTTCAATTTATCTAGGCCAGAAAGAAAATGCTTTTTCTTTCTGGTACCTGTTGCTCATTGTCATAGGTAGATAATTGGGAAATTAAATAACGTGAAGGAAAGCTAATAGTAAATTTCAGACAAACTCACACCAAGCAACAGGTTTGGGTCAGGATGGCAGGAACCTCATTTTTTCTAGACTAACCCTAAAATAGCAACCACTCCTTCCTCAGACAACTATTTGCTATACCTTTTCAAAAGGTCAGCTTGGAGAGTACAGCCTGTTCTCTCTCTGCCACAAGCTATAGTTGAGACAAGTATTTGCCAGTAAATCAGGCTAAAATTAACCTAGTTAAGTGCAACTGATACACCTATCTTTAAGATAAAATGTAATTCTTTATTTCACACACCAGACAAGGCTGAAGTTCAAATGAGAAATTAGTAATCCCACTGTGGGACTCTGTTTTTCAAACTTTCAGTTTATCAAAAATCAGAGATAGACAGAAAATTATTTCTAGTGGCAAAGATGACAAAATAACTGCTGCTTTTTTTTTTACCTCTTTAGTGCTTCTTATTTAACTGGACAATTATTAAATGAAGGAAAGAAGCCAGAGAGTCGTGGTCA
>NW_010158678.1:0-7565 GCF_000695765.1 Mesitornis unicolor | reverse complement strand
GGTCTGGGATTCTGTGAAATGTCTGGCAGCCTTACCGATGCAGCAGAAGCACAATGATAAGGGGATTTGCTGAGGGTATGGGAGATCTGAGTTCAGGTCTCAGCTTTTAATGGGGTTGCACGAGCCTTTGAGTTTATGCCTCTTCTTTCTTGATACCACTGTAACTGCCGCATGTGTGGTTATTTTTTCCTTCGGTAGATTCTTAATAAGTTTCACTGAAAATGTTCCTATTGTTTATAGGAGGTTTGCAGGGTGATTGCTGCTGAGGCGCTGCTGAAATATAATCAATTGGAAATACTTCGTTAGGTGTAATCCCGCTGCTCTTACAAACCTCAGCCATGAACTCAGGTGACCCTGCTGTGCTAGCTGTCGTACAAATATAGGTAGACAGGACCTGCTGTGAAGACCTTATTAGCACAAAGAACATAAATACCAAATATATCTAAAAAGGGAAAGAAAAGACTCTCAGAATTGGGTAAAGATCAAAGGGGTTTTGCTCTATTGATCTTATTCTCCTTTTAAACAAAAGTAACTTTTCTTAAGAAGTGGAAATTCTGCTCTTGTTTTCCTGTAAATTGGCTGCTAGTGCACACACAGTCAGTTTAATGTGACTTTCTAGAAAGATGAACACTGGGTTTTCAAGCCTTTCAGAATCCAGTTACGTATTTTCTTCCCAATATTTCCGGTTACTATACAGTTATTTTAAGTTTTGTGATACTTGGCATTGTTGTAAAGTAGAACCTTTGGTTACAATGGTTGTGTAAGCATTGTACTATCCTTTCCTTAAAAATATCTGAGTGATAGAGCAATCTAATAAAAACCTTCACCCTCTCATAGCTGCAAAATCAAGTAAGCTCCAGTCATATTTCCAGCTTCAAAGTCTCAGAACACAGATAGGCAAGTGCCAAAAATATAAATGTAGCACTTCACTGAAGTATCCTGCTTGTGTGGGCTAGCCTGGGATTTTGTGAGGCCTGACACGTGTGTTATGTCCTCTGCTGTTCCCAGTGCTTCTGAACAGCAATGTTACTCTTGGTTAAACCAGGTACAAAATGGTACTGAAAAGGTGGTTCACTGGGAGGCACTTGAATAATCCTATTTCAGGTTTACATCATTTGCTTAAGTGATTTACACAATAGAAACTGCTGGTAATGAAGTTCTGCATCCATCAGGATCACATAGACATTCAGGCTGTTTATCATAGGGAAGCTAAGGCCTCCGTCAAATGATTTAGACTCTGTGATGTTCATTGTGTCAGGCAAGGAAGGTGGCTGCCATTGTAGTCTGATCAGCCAGATGGAGCCGGGCGGGATTAGACCTTGAAGCTGTAGAGGCTCCTGCATCTGCAGGCTAAGAAAGCAAAGTAGGAAAGCACAATGGATCTGACACAAGGTGCTAGGGAGTTTTCAGAGGCTAATGGAAGTATGGGCCTCACAAAAGCCTGATTTCTCAAGGGCACAAATGAAAGCAGTTGAATTATTTCTGCCTGAACTTTGATTAATACTGGGCTGATGAAAAGAAATGTGGTGGCTGGCAGTGTACTCCTGGAGACGTGCATTTTTTGTCGAGTTGAAACTTCGCGAGAGATGCCAGTAGAATATGTTACAAGACAGGGGGCTCAAGAACAGCTACCAATAAATATGCAAGCCTACTTAAAACTTTAAAAAATGATTTTTATAAGCAATATTTTACATTTTCTCTGAATATTATACAGTCATACCCTACAGAATCCATTTTATCATCTATTACTTCATTTTAATATATGGCTTCGCTAGGATGTGAATTGCATATATAATTTACTTATCTCTGATTGAACACTTTCCCAGGTCCGGGAGACATTCTTACACAGTTGTCTGATGTTGGCTTCATATGACAAAGAGCAAGGGTAGTAGTTTTACCCCAGCTGTGTTTTTCATAACTGGTTTCTCTCACATCTGTTTGAGTCCAGCTTTAAAAAAGCTAAAAAAAAAAAAGAGGGATGGAGCCCCCCCTCTTTTTATTTTTCCTTCTTCAAAGAGGATAAAATAGGAGAACAAACTGAAATCAGTGGAATTTAGGGATTTCACAGAGTCCATGGTTTCTGAGTAAGCTTTCAGACAAGAGATTGGGCCAGTTCCTCTCTTTTCTCCTTGGCTTATGCCTGGTGTCCCAGGGTTGGAAGTAGAGACTCGGGTCAGGCGTGGTTTGTGGATTGATGCCTGTTCTAGAGAGAGAGGAGCAGACAGTAAGCCCCAGTTCTCAGTTCAGCTATATGTGCTGCACATATAGCTACATTAAAAACAACGGAAGTCTGTTAAGATGCAAAGCAGCAGGAAGAGAACAAACAAAATCCTCCTCCTTCACATTTACTGCCTTTCCTGATGCTACACGTGGCAATTACTCTAGGGCAGCAGAGCAACATTTGTCCTCAGCAACAGACACCCTGTCCAGTACAGAAATGGTTTTGCTTTGTCTGTGTTTACCAATCTTGGTATCATAGCTAGATAAGTAATTGCAAATGAGGCCTGTAAGGGCCTTGGGGCACTATTAGGCCTTTGTGACCTTGACCAGTCTTCCTGACACCACCACCCTGCCCATGGGCCCAGGACTCCCATTTCAGTCATGGATGGACTCCTTATGCCAGCTGAGAGACCCGGTCAACAGGACTGTGTTGTCTTTCTACTAATTGTAATTATTGGAGCAATTGAAAGTGTGCACCTACAAATTCGTGTTTGCAAATTTGTACAGATTCCTTCCGCAATCCCAAAAAGCTCTGATCCTGCACAGGTGTGTGCACATACAGGCATGCGCACTGGGTGTGAGTTGTCACACATGAATTAAATTTAACCTTTCTCGCTTAACTGTGGGCTAATCTTAACTTTAACATTTCCTACCATTAAAGAGCTTGACTTAATGGCTGTAATGTCCTTTTAATGTGGAAATACGGATGAATGATAGGTGACTCTATTAGTTTTGCTTGTTACTACTATTCCTTCTTCTATTTGAAAGCTTCCTATTTGTACCTTAGAGCAGGACGTATTTCCTGATAGTTTTGGAAAGGCCTTAAAGAAGTGTGTAGCTAAGAACTGAAGTCACTTAATGCATTAACTGCTGCTAAACAATGAACCTTAAATCTCCCAATTATGTATAAGAAGCACAGATCTCTTTCAAGTTTACAGATGAGTATCTCTACAGCTGTGTATGAAACCACACATATTCTCTGGAGAAATTGTTTTTAGTTTTCAGGGAAGGAATTTCTTTTCTTCTAGGCAGTGCTTTCTCACGTAGTTCCTCTAGGAATTCAGCTGTGCTTTTCCCTGTTTTCTTTTGGCATAATTAAAAGTAAACTTCAATTCTTTCTTTTTTGCCTGTGAGGACAGCTCTTTCCCCCAGATCTTCCAGGAACAGAAGAAGAGAAATCCCTTTCCAGTTCAATGCTTTCCTTTTACACCAGAGGCATCTCAAACATGCACATACACTTACACACTTGAGAAAAAAAATCAAAATTCCATAATTTTGTACACCAATTCAGAAAAATCCAACTTGCACATTGTGTTCCTTTGGAATTATTTTGGGGGCGTGGTGGAGAAAATGCTTCTAAAATGTTTGCGATTTAATTTTTCTATATTTTTTTTCTCTCCGACTCCTTTTCCATCTCCTTTTCTCCTCTTCCTCTCTGACTCTCTCAGTTTCCCCCGAATCTATTGAGAGTACAGGAGAAAAATAATCAAAAATTGGAAATCTCTAAGGTACCATTCAGAGAAGCCTTGCCTGCTAGGTTTGTATTCCAGAAGAGAATTCTTAAAGAATCCAAAATTTCATCTTCCTTGCTTTTTCTCTTTTAAAACCCTGTGATCAGAGACATCTTAAAAACTATGCTTTTAGCCTAAGATCGGCTTGTATTTTTAGACAAAAGTGTGCATCTAAAGTTCACTGCTCAAAGCCTCACATTTTAATAACTTAAGCTCATGAAAAAAGTGTCCCAATAATTCAGACAATTAACCCTGATACCTTTACAACTCTGTGGTTCCCCCTCAGGAACACTGAATCTTTTTTTATAACTTTTACTGGGGGAATAGCCGCCTGGCAAAGGGTACGTACGTTCCCATTAGAATGGCTATTTCTTACATTAAAAATATAGTAAGCCATTAAACCCTTAAAATGTAATCATTAACATTTAGCACACTATGCCTGATGCATTAAAAACATGTACAGCTGATCTCTCAGACTCACTTAGGGAAATATCAAATGCCTTCAATGCGCCTTTGTTTCACCTTTTAATTTTTTTGTGAGATTGCGGCATTCTTACTAATTTGGTTCAGTGAGCTCTATTTCTATGTGTTTATAATTAGAAAATTATGAAATAGAATTAAATGTAGTCTTTTAGAGAGCTAAATCTGACTCAATATTTTTGCATTCTGACTTTCAAGAAGCTTAAGTGTCAGAGTTTGTGAAGTAAATTCCCTATCATCTAAATTTCTTTTGTTAAATTAATACTTACGGTGCAATATGACACACAGCCTAATTCATATTCATTCTTTGTAGATGCCACACATTAAATCTTCATATTTAATGATCTGTACATTCCCAAGATTTCATCTTAGAAGACTGTCCTCTGTTTCTTGACCATGAGAACGTACTAACGTACATATATACCTCAAAGGTTACCCCTTGAACTCTGTGATCAGGATGTACTTGACTTCTCCATACTGACATTAAACATTTGACAGTATTTTGTAGCTCACTGGTCTATTCACTCTCATTTCTTCTTGCAGTTTTCTGGTTGAAATTGGGCCTATGTAGACATTTTGTCTATTTTTGAAATTGTATTCCAATGGCTCAGACCCAGAATTTTTTTCTTTGGTTCATAAGCAGTGTCAGGTCTCCTATGTTTTAATGCATATTATAGAGGGGGAAATGATAGAAGTCTTAAATTTGGAGGAAGGAAAACATTCTTCCCAATTAGCACAGTATTTTCGCATCATATTAATTTATACACTTTCTGTGTAAGAAACTGCATTTTTTAGCCGGTCAGCTAACTTTTTTTTTTATTTAATAAAGAAATTCTCCTGTCAGTGTGTGCACAACTGTAGGTGAAGTCTCTCTGCCTTTTCTGTCTCAGGGAAAGTCTTTACATTTGGGTTCTCTGCTTTCCAAGAGCTGTGGGAACAGATCCTTTATCCTCTTTTCTTTTTCTGATGCCTCTAGATGTAGTTCTGTGAACACTGAGCAGTTTGGGCATGATTTGTCACCCAATCAAATCCTAAGGATATTGAATCTATATTTTTTTCTAGAAGCCTGCAGAACATACTTCCTTTATTATGCTGCCTCTGCTGAAACTGGAAAATGGTAGAAATTGTACCAGAAAATGTAATCTCCATGGAAACTTCCAAGCCCTATTGAGGATGGTGGGATAAAGTTTAGAGAAGAATCAATATTTTATTCTGGGCTCATTTCTAAGTGAGGCAGGATAAATTAAACTCCTGATGGGACAATGGCTTCTAAAGAGAGATGTTAAATTCCAAATAGAGGTGGACGCTTCTGAAGCGGGCTTGATCGAAGGGTGGACTGGAGTATCTGGGACTGAATCCTCCTGGAAGCAGAGGGAATGGAGAAAAGACAAACTGCCCTGGGGATATGCACTGTAAGACGTTAGCTGACTGGATGAAAAAGGAGCAGTATCGCCTCTGCCTGGGTTTTTAAAGTCAGTAGGTACATAAGAACTGTTTATTTTCACTGTCAGATAAAGTGTCTAAACAACACAGAATTGTGTTTTTTCTATCTCTCCAGCTACCTCATTTTTAATACTTTATCCTCACCTTTTCTTTTGTATCACTTGTCTCCAATTTATATATTGTTCCCTAATCCTGAGGTCTGTCATTCCTGGGAAGGCTTTTAATTTTTTTTCTCAGACATGCCTGGGTCTATCTTCACAACTGGAAAACATGAAGATCAATGACCAACAGACGGTCTTCTTGGCATCCCTATTTACTTCTAACCTGCAACCCAATTTTCTTTTATTTATCTGTGTCCCAAATCTGTTTGATTCCCTGGTCCTGTCCTCTTTTCTTCCTTTTCCCTAAACTCTGTGGAAATATTTTGTTTCAGAACTGAGCTAGGTCTGCCTCTCTGCGGGAAACCAAGCAGATTCTTGGGCAAAGAGAAGAAGAACGGGAAGAGTATGGAGTAGTCTTCCCCCTCAGCTTGTAGTAATAACCTTGTGATTTAGGAACAGTGATGAATATGATTCAATTACCACAGTTAATAGATACTAGTGAAATGCTCTTTGATTTTTGTAACCTTTTACACAATTATTTATAAGTTGTCATTATTTATAAATGTATCGTAACCTTCAGCAATGCATTCCACAACTCAGCAGCTACTCATGATGTGAAAACATACGGCTTCTTTAAAGCTCATTTAAAGTAATTGATTTCACTTCCTTCTTACTGCAAGAAGCTGCATGTCAGCTCTGTCTTAGCAGTACTTACACACCTTTGCCCTAGCTGCTCAGGTTGTCTCTTTTCTATGTGAAATCCCATCTATTTCTGTTCAGTTCTCATCCTGGAGAGCTGCACAGGTGTGGAGATAATTCTGTACTGAGAACCAAAGGGAGTGCTCTCACCCACACCAACTAGGCGGTCCAAAACTCCCTGTTCTGCTGGTTAGCAGACACAGCATCCCAAGTCTGTGGTGTGAAGATCCTTTTGAGGCACACAGCAGTTTTCCTGCACAGATGCTTACGCTAAGATGTTCGATTCCACTCCATGTGTCAGGTGCCTCAAGATGCACTTGCAGTGCTAAAATCCATTTGCAAATCAAGCTCTTTCTGCCTCAGTGCAAATGTGCTGAGACAACGTGCTTGAGAGGACTTATCATACGCATGCTTTGCAATGCATATTCTTAAGGTAAAAATCTGTGATATGGTAATATGCCGTGACGGACACTGACTGTAATTGTTTTTAATAGAAAAGCATATGCTTTGTTTATCTTTGCAGTCTCAGTCACAAGCTTCCTCCAAGAATTAGAAATTAAAATGTAATCTGCACATCACTGAACGAGCTTCCTAACCAGTAAGCAGATGCTGGGCACTCAGAGGAGCTGGAGTACATGGAGTGGCAAACCAGTTTTATGATGCTGTAACTGCTGCTTTTGGTAGTCATGTAAAAAAGGAACGGTATGGGCTGAAAGACAGTGTTTTCAAGTGTATTAGAAGGGAAAAGATAAAATCCTCAGCTCCTCATGAACTGAGGCAAAGGGAAGAGTCAGTACTCTCTGGCAGATTCTAGGCACCTGCCAGTACCAATCCTTCATGCCTATGGTTTTCCCATCTTGGCCAAGATGCACAATTTTCAATGCCTAGCAGGACCCCCTGTATTTATAATCCAAATCTACTGCATGTCAGCATTTTTTTTTGGCATATCAGGCAGAGTCTCCTTTTTAATCTCACAACTGATATGCATTTTAAACTACCTGATGTGCCTGTGGCTATTGACTGATACATTAATCCAATTGTATATGACAAATTACAGTGAAGCCAAGGACTATTAAGGCTGTGCTCCATAACCCTCACAGTGAAAAAGTTT
>NW_010158677.1:0-5062 GCF_000695765.1 Mesitornis unicolor | reverse complement strand
TCCCTGGGCCGCAGCGAGGGCCTCCTCGCCAAGCGCCCAGCTGCGGGGGTGGGGACTGTTTTCTGCTTCAGTTTATTGATTTAAAAGAAATAATCCTGGCTTGAGCTCGTTTGCCTTAGAGATGAATAAGGGTGATGCCATGGGGTGCAGGTTCCTCTCTGGTGGCAAGGGAGGGGTTACCCTGGGACCTGACCCCCCCTTTGAGCAGGGCAGAGGGAGACAGATAAACTGTGTTAAAGCCGATGAGAATGTATATGTATTTATATCGCTGTTTCAGGTTCATTAGCAAGATTTGCTTTTTAAAGACTTCCCCCAACAGCGTTTTTTCTCTAAATATTCAGCTTTCTAAAGCCTGGGTCCAAACACCTCGCCTTGTGGGCAGGACTGGGTGGAAACCCTGTAGGCCGAGAGCCATCGCTATTTATATTTGCAGAGAGAGCTGCTTATTCCTCCCGAGGTGGTGGAGTTCATTAAAAAATAGCACTAACATCTGGGTTCCCGTGTTTAAAGGGCCTTGCTCTGAGGGGCTGCTGTGTGCAAGGGATAAAACCCGCTCAGTACAGTACAGTAGCCTGTTGTTATTATTTTGTCGGTTGTGCTGTGGTGATAGGAAGGGAAATAATGGGTTGTTATTTGTTTTTTAAGGTCTCATCTGTTCGCAAAACAATGTGGGAGAGTAGTGTCTTATTGCCTGGCCAAGGATGTGGGTTATTCGGGAGTTTGTTGAGGTTTTTTTTAATGTCTGTGACTTGCAGGGGTTATCTGCAGAGGTGTTTGCTCAGAGTTGAATGCAGATGTGGAGTGGGGCAGAACTGGGATATTTGTCAGCATTTTATCACAGTGGGATGCTTTTGCTGTTTGGAAAGGAGGAAGATCACTGCATTTGACAGCGTTTCTGTAGTGGTAAGTGGTGTAAGTGGTTCCAAGCAGGGGAAGCTTGCTGAATCTGCTGGATTTGGAGAGCTGCACAGGCGAAAGCTTTGGCATACAGGAACCAGAGGAAGCCAGATAACCTTTCAGCCCATTTAGCACACCAGTTGCAGCTTTGAGGCAACTAGAGTAATCGTGAAAGCTGGGGGGGGTGTGAAAAAAGGCATTTAATATCCTACAGATGTGCTGGCTCTTGTTATATGAATTGGGGTATTGCAAAAATGAAGCAATGTATTGTTTTTATAGAGTCAAGTGCATGTCAGGTGCTTTACAGATGAGAAGAAAAGGTCCCTCCCTGCCTTGGAAAGCTCAGGATCCATAAAGAGATGGTATTCATCCAACCTGCTTTGGGGCAGCTCAGGTGGTAAGATCTGGGACAAATATTTGCCTGGCATGCAGGGAATGTCAGTAAAACAGGGCCAGGAGCTAATTAACCTGGCAATGTAGTGCAGCGTGTTCTCGTTGAGCGCTTGGGGTTAGGTTTTAATTTGGTGGTTTACTCTTTTGGTGCTTCTGAGGCTGCGGCTGGATGTCTGACACTGATGTGAATGCAACATCTGACATTAACTGCTGGAGCTGGATGCTTGGGCAGCTGCTGACCAAACAAGTAGGGGTTATTTGTCAGCCAGATAATTTTCCTGCTCTGCTTCACCGTGTGACCAAATAAACAAATATGCAAGAGCAGAACAAGGAGTCGATCTTGGGGGTGAGAGGAGCAATCGCTGAAGCTGGTAGTGCTGCTGAAAAGTGCTTTTTCTGAAGCTGCACCCTAGCATAGCAGAAAAAACATTATATGTATATTAAAAAATGCCATCACTCGAGTTCTGACTTCTTGTAGAAGCCCACAGTTTAGGGGGAAAGCTGTCTGCCAGTTCTTTAAAAGCAAATCAGATTTCAAGCTTGGTTGCCTAACAGGAGACTCTTATTTCTTGATATATGCGTACATACATTTATTTATGGCTGATTTGTCCCGTGGGAGCAGCCAGAACGAGTTACAGCAGAGCAAACAAGTTCAGGGAGCGTGTTACGTGCTGCTTGTCAGCTTGTTCTGGAGTTAGCAAAAGGATCTGTGCTTTTTAAAGCGCAGCTGGTGCTGTGAGGTGTGTGCAGAGCTGTGGAAATCGCTCTACGGTTCTCGCGGTGCAGCGGCAGACCTGGCGGAGCAAGGTGGGTGAAGCAGCAGGCTGGGTTCACCAGTCGCTTACTGGTGTCAGGTGGTGTTTAGAGCAAAGGGGGGGACAGGGGCCTGATGTCCATTTTTGGCTGTGAGCTGGGGTTATTGGTGGTGCACTATTGATGGTCCTCAGTCTGTGCAATGCGCTGCTGACCTGTGTCTTTCCCGTTGTCCCAGTTTGATCCAGGGTTAGAGCTTTCCCAGCACGGAAACAAGAAGCAAAGCAAGACCTCACGGTGTTTTTCCAAGGCTCTCTAACACTGGGTTTCCCAAGTTGACAGCTATGATTTTGTCCAGCGATTTCTTTACATCTTTTCTTCAGCCCATCTGCTCTCGGTATCGCCAGGCTCTGCCTTTGTGGCAGGCAGGGGAAGCGGTAGAGGAACACACTTCATTTTTTCACATCCTGATGTCCATCACTCGTAGGTGTGCTCTTACAAGCTTCCCCGTTGAAATTCCATGGGGGGAAACAATTTGCTGTCAAATTATCATCTCAATATCTTGCTGGAGTATTTAGTTCCGTGGCGTTTCTGCATCTGAATGACCCGCAGGCAAACTTTCAGAGGAACTGGGAGCTTTTCTGTTGCCTGCAGAGCAGCTGCTATCACGTTACTGTTACTCAATAATCAGTTGGCCTGGATGTTAGGTTGCGAAAATGTAAGCAAATGGTAAAGCGTTGAACTTTGCCCCGCACATAGAGCTTGTTTCTCTGTCCCGGTCTCATTGCTGCCAGGGGATTTAATGAAGACGAATCCGCGTTAAAATAAGCGGCTAAAATTGTAGCGCGGGAGAACTTAGCTCGGCTGCTGCGTGTGATGATCAGCTTTGTACTGCTGGCTTTTGTACTTGGTGAGCAATCGCTTTACGGGACGGATTCGTTTGGAAGAGATGAATAAACCGAGTTGCATTGATTTCTGAGGAGCTTTGTTCATTTACATAAGCTGTGAATCTCGGCCGGTTCTTCTCTTGTCAGGAAATTTCACGGCTTCTTTCAGTCCCTGGGAGATACTGAGCCGGCAGAGGCTATTAGGACTGCAGTAAATGTTGTGCCTTTGGCTGTGAACGGATTTGCTCCAGAGAAATCTTCTTTCATTCCTCCACTTTGTGGTGTTCCTGTGATCTCTGCACACGCTGTACGTGCATTTCTGTTAAATATCTGAATCTCTCCGCAGGGATTTTTTCAGTGGAGACCATGGAGCTTTCGGCCAACGAGCTCAGCATTTATGACAAGCTCTCGGAGACGATTGATCTGGTGAGGCAGACTGGCCACCAGTGTGGGATGTCGGAAAAAGCCATTGAGAAATTCATCAAGCAGCTCTTGGAGAGAAACGAACCCCAGAGGGGACCTCCGCGGTACCCAATCCTGGTGGCTCTCTACAAGGTAAGGTGTCTTTTGTGCACGCACCGACTGTTTGAGGGTCAGACGTTCTCCATTTGCACCTGAGCTTTTTCTACTTCCCGTTGCATTTTCGTGCTGAATTTTTCAGAGCTCTGTCTCTAAAAAGCTGTGAAGTGTCATCTTGGCCTGTATTGAAAACAGCGTGACCAGCAGGTCCAGGGAGGTGATCATCCCCCTGTACTCGGCACTGGTGAGGCCGCACCTCGAGTGCTGTGTTCAGTTCTGGGCCCCTCACTAGAAGAAGGATGTTGAGATTCTGGAGCGTGTTCAGAGCAGAGCCACAAGGATGGGGAGGGCTCTGGAGAACAAGCCTGATGAGGAGCGGCTGAGGGAACTGGGCTTGTTTAGCCTGGAGAAGAGAAGGCTGAGGGGAGACCTCAGCACCACCTACAACTGCCTCAAGGGAGCTTGTGGAGAGGTGGGTGCTGGGCTCTTCTCCCAGGTGATGGGGGATAGAACAAGGGGAAACGACACCAAGCTGTGCCAAGGGAGGTTCAGGTTAGAGATAAGGAGGAAGTTCTTTCCTGAGAGGGTCGTCAGAAGCTGGCACAGGCTGCCCAGGGAGGTGGTGGAGTCCCCATCCCTGGATGTGTTTAAAGAGCGGGTAGATGAGGTACTTAAGGATATGGTTTAGGGGGTAGACAGGAACGGTTGGACGTGATGATCTCAGAGGGCTTTTCCAACCGAGCCATTCTGTGATTCTGTGTCGCTTCCTTCCTCCGTCCCATGAGCTGGTTTGAAAACAGAAGACAGCTGACCGAGATTGGAAATTTCTCAAGTGTGTTGAAAGTTTAACGCATCAACACCTTCCTATCCTTAAATTATTGAAGAACGAGACTTGGGTTGATTCTTCAGGCAGAGATTCCCCGTGTCAGCACCCGCAGTGGAAACGCGAGGAAGGAAGGAGACTCTTGAAGTTCAGGGTTGAATAATGAGATCCAGGTTCTGTTTCTGACCCTGTCACAAGCTTCTACCTGTCTGGATTCTCCTTCTGGTCTATAAAAGGAACCTCTGATGCTGGCACTATGTTTTCAGACCCTTAAGTAAAAGATGCAGTAAAAAGTTTAACAAAGTGAGTGAGAGGATGCAGTTGTTGGGTAGGTTTGATATATTTGCTTACAGGGATGAAAAGCTTCCCACTGGCATAATATTCAGCAATATTTTAGTGCCATCTTTACGAAACCATCGCGATGGTTTCTATTTAGAAAAAAATTCAAGCTTGCTTCCTCACGTCCTCTAAAAAGCTGTAAAACGAGGCAGGAGCACAGGAAAGTGGAAACTGGAACTTTCAGCTTCTCTTCTTGTTTTTACTGTTGATTCGCTTTGACTTTGGCCACGGGGAAGCAATGCGTCGTGTCATCCCTTCAAGGCCTATCTGGGATCCTGGCATGGAGGAAGGGAGCTGGTGCCAGCTCTGCCAAAGTGTTTCGGGGCTTGACGGATGTTTGCGAAAAGCCTTGAAAAACCTTGCGTAAGAGGTGCGGCAGAAGCGCCAGCTTTTATTTGGTTGCATGGGAGGAATCGGAACTATCTGGACAGGCTGGAGAGTTGGGCAGGGA
>NW_010158676.1:6548-54386 GCF_000695765.1 Mesitornis unicolor | reverse complement strand
GGGCAGGCGGGGCCCCGGCGAAGGTCAGCTCCGCGCCAAGAGTCCCCCACCGCTCCACAAAACACTCAGCCTTAGCTCTGCCCGCCCCCTTAAGGGCTGCGGCCACCCGCCGCTGAGGGAGGGCGGGAGCGAGGCGGAGCGGGACGGAGCTTTCCGCCCCTGCGCGGCCCCTGCCGGCCGCCGGACGGCGCCGCAACGAAACACGCGGGTTGCGCTGGTCACGCCGCGCCTCGGGCTCCTGCTGCTGAGGTGCAAGGTACAGTAATGCCAGGACGCTGTTTTTACAGCAGTCACGACACGACTTGAGGAATTAGCAGGTCTGAAGAGCACCATCAAAGCAGGAACGTGGGTCTGGAAGTGCTGCTGCTGCCAGCCACCTCGTGGATCAACCTGTATTTTAGCGAGGGTTCCCTCCTCTTGGCACTTCAGGCACGACTAATGAACCTTACTGCTCTCAGTGATAAACACGCATCGACTTTCCAGCCCAAAAGGTTTGGGCAATTTATGCTCACCTGATCTTGCACCATGTGGCTTTTATTTCTCTCTGTTGTTGACATCAATGATGTCATTTTTTAACGGGGGAAACATTCCATGTCCTTTAGTGGATGTTGTCTTGCTGGATCTTTTAAGTTCCTCTTATAAAACAGGATTTCCGTTCCTCTGATCACCTTGAGGCCTTCTTCGCATATTCAAATTCCCGTTCCCTGGTCTTTGAAAGCCAGGCGTGCACCTGATACTCCAGGTGAAGTCTCGCCAGTACAAGGGGTTAAGTCTTCCCTATCTGTACCAGACATGCATCTCCTGGTGTCTCCAAGAGTCACATCTGTCCATCAGAGCCATGTGGTGTTCTCTAATAATTTTGCCTTTTGCTTCCAAATTTTCTTCCTGTCTCTCTTTGCCAGGCCTCAGAAACTCACCTTCAGTTTACAGTGTCAATTTTGATAGCCCCTAGATGTAAAATACTGCATTTGTTCTGTGGAACTGCCATAAAATCTCAAGGTCAGGTACATTCTCTTCTGTGATACCCAGAACCTCTTCTCTACTGACAGTGCTCCTCCAGTTTTTGCACTCAGCAGGTTAATAAGTACCTTTGACCCCCTCAAAATATGACACCACCTGCACAGCAGCACCAGAACAGCACTCTGGAGTTTGTAAAAACATTCCCACAGCACTACAGCCAAGTTATGGCCACTAAGGGTCAGCAGAGCTTGTATTTTCCTGCAGTCATCAGCTTGAAGCCGGTACAGGCAAGCAGTCCCTCTAGATGGCTGCATAACACAAACAGTATGCATGCCGGAGTGGTACTGCAGCTTCGAAAAGGGAAAAGGTAGAACAAGTTACAGCTTTTACATCAGATTATACTGAAAAGGACATCTTTGACATTAGTTATGTGGTGAGATCCCAAGCATCCTGACCAGGTGAGCAGCTACCCTTCCACAAAGGACACTGCCAAGCTCATAGAGCTGGAATACTGACAAACTCTGACAAATGTTCCAGCTGAAAGATCTCACTGCCTGCATTTCTACATTAGATTATTTTTTTTCCACCCTTATTCAAAGAATTTTATATAGTAAAATGTGACAAGAATCTCATTGAATGACTTTGGAAGACTAGCTGTAAACTAAGCTGCTGAACATCACTGGCACAAACACCTACACATCAACACAGCCCTCACCATTTTAGATGGTATGAATAAAAAGCAAATCCTGCTGCTGCTATAGTCACTGACAGGCAGTGGAGAAACCTGAGAGCAAAACCCCCAGAAAAGTGGCAGCAGAAAGCCCTACTTCTCACTTAGCAGCAAGGAGGTAAGGTTTTTTTAAACATCTCTTGCTTTGTCCCAGCAGCTGCACAGGCCTGGCAGCTACTTCAACACATCCGCCCTTTGGGAAGAAAGTGGTGTGATGCTGAGTACATATGCAGCAGGTTTCTCCAAGGCCAAAAAAAGCAATCCGCCTTGGACAGAATGTTGATTTGTGATGGTGTTTCTCTAGGACAAATTCAGAGCATCACTTCTCCTTGAAGTTTTGCACCACTCTTTGTCTCTGCCAGAATGGTTACAGAGTGCAGAGGCAAGGACTTGCCAAAGAGGTCCATATCCATCGTCACTACTGGTACCCAGCAGGAAGGCATCCAGTCCCCACCATAGCCTTTATGAACAGTGGTGGGTGCAGTGCCAGCCTCTTGCAGATCAGTTCAAGCATCACTAGAAGAAGGTCCATCTCTAGCAGATGTTCATGTCCCCTTTCTTATTTCCATCTCTTCCAAGTTGGAAGTATTGGGTTTTGACTGTAAATTTCAAATTATTTTTGGCGAGAGTCTTCCTTTCTTATGTGATCATCAGAAACAAGCAAACGATCCCAGAATCAAGGAGGACAGAGGTAGCAGAAGACCTTTTAAAGAGACCCTTACTATTGCCTTTCTGTCCAAGTTCTTCTGAGGAGAGCTCATTACAGAACTCTTTATTTCTAGGGCCTCATCATGGCCATAGTGAGCAGAGCGGGACCATAAAAGGCAATTATCTGGGCAACTGAGGCATTCTGCAGCTGGGAAAGTAAACCAAAGCACTGAGGAGACCCTTTTTTTCAACTAGTCATTTGTTTCACATACGGTCAAGAAGTCAAAATGAGTAATTATGAATCCAGCAGTAGAGTCCTCAGGGAGCCTAAAACAAAGAGCTTCTCACTGCTTTTCTGAATATAAAGTTCCCCTGGGAATTACAAGCGGTGCCCTAGAGCTTTCCCTTACAGGTTGATCTCTCACGGCACTGAACCAAGCCTCCTGTTTTCATTCATTCTCTGGAAATCACAAAATAGTGCCCCCTATGTGCAATATCTGATTGATGGGACATGATCAGTACCCACTGAGAGGCTGCAGATCAGAAGCTCAGCAGCAGACAGGAGGATGAACTGTGATGCTTAGAAGAAATCCCAAGTATGACAAGAAATCTCCATGTAGCAAAACAGAAGTATTAAATTGGAGAGAGTCATAAATATAAAAGGTGTGGTATTTACAAAGAGAGCCAAGTGAGTCTTCCAATAGCCAAGTTAAATATGACACAGCTGAGGTTAATGTGAGCCCTCCCTCTCGAGATCTCAGGCATGAAGTTATGGACTTTAGGGAGAGACAACGTGCAAGTTTGCCCTTTTTGTCTTGTTTGGCTTGGCTTAATGAAAAGTGAACATCAAACTAAGTTGGTCAGCATTGCAGATAGTCGTGTCTTTACAGGTTCCTCTCTCCTCTAACCCCCAACCCTGAAACTGATTCTCTGTGAAGTGCCAAGAATATTTCCCTCATCACCTTTAGCCATATCTACGTAGACATTGCTTATAGAGAGATCCTTACAATCACAAAATCAGTATTGTTGTGCATGCAGATATAATAATTTTCCTGACTTCCTTTTAATGAATCTCTTGCATCTTTGAGAACTTGTTTCATGCTCTCAGGCTGGAAAATTACCATCATGCTTCTGACTAGGGATTAAAAAAAATTACTTTTGGAAAAAATGCAGAAAATTATTACAGTATTGTAACTAAGCAGCTCACTGTTGGATTCATGCTGAACATTGCAGAGGCTTCCTTTTCAATACACTACCTGTGTTGCTTAACTAAAGCCCTGAAAACATAGAATCATAGAATGGTTTCGATTGGAAAAGACCTTTACGATCATCGAGTCCAACCATTGATCCAGCTCTACTAAGTCCACCACTAGACTATGTCCCTAAGCATGACATCTACTCGTCTTTTAAACACCTCCATTCATGGCTCCTGGTCACAGCTTTTTAATGGACTTCTTTACTGACTACCCATTCTTCCCTCCAATGAAAGCAGTATTGTAAATGAAGTCATACAGCCTTGCTCTCACCATGATCGTAGAGACCACTTGTGTACAGTTACTGTAGCTGGGGTGAGGTTCAACTGTGCTACCTTGAGCATATCTGAGTCTTAGTTAATCATGCTTAAGTCTTAGTTTCTAAGTAGTCAGCTATTAAACACAAAGGTGGGGTTTTTTTCCTCTTTCCCACAATACGCCTTAGAAGTTGTCTAGCTTTAAGTGTGAAATGATGGGACTTAAGGAGATGGTGAGTCAACTCCTACAAACCTTAGCCACCATGTTGAAATCTCCTGGGATTCCTAGCAAGGAAGTGGACAATCCACCACTGGAGTATTTCAGCACCTCAGTATTTCAGTATCTCAGTCATTCTTGGGCAGAACGAATGGTGCAGTCCAAATGTGGGAGAAGGATTCTCCAAAAAAAACCCTACTTCAGGTAGTACTTTTCTTACCATTTTTAAGTACTAGTGGAATGAAATTCAGAAAAAAAGGCCAGATCACAGCCAGCTGACTCAATTAGAATTTATATTATTACAAATTATGGCAAGACTCCCACTTGACCTCCAACAGGGCAAATAGCTGACAAAATGTAAGTGATCCAAAAGGTGTTTAAATTTAGTTATACTGAGGTTGTAAATCAGATGCAAATCTCATTCTATCATTCCACATTATACTCATCTTTTTCAGTGGCATAAGAAATTACTCCTATCTGTGCACATCTATATTTAATCCATAGCTATATTCCTGAAAACATTGCCTTTTTAATCAGTTCAGCGAATGGAACAAATGTAGCAAAAAAATACATCTCGGATTACTATATGATAATTGACAAAAATATTCAGACAGAATGCTCTCTCTCCCTGCCTACTGAGCAAATGTTCTAAACCCTCCATCTCTCCACATTGCTTCATTGTATGAACAGCCAGTAAAGGATCATTTCAGCTACCACAACCACCTGTATTTTATTGATTTATCCCTTACTTTCTATTGTTTGCCATATCTTTGTGACAGAATGAGAATACATTCCAGGTTGATTATTTCTATCTGGCAGAATATTTTTCTTTTGTCTTTTTAAGGTCTATGAAACTAAGAGGACTCAGTGAAGCCGACTGTTCACAACACCACAAATGGAGCCAATATAACCCTGTCCAGACAGAACCAGCAGTGGACTCAGAAACTTCTCCTTCATAGCAATCAGGCAAAGGTATAAACCACAATCTTTTATGTCAACTTTCTGGTAGAAATATTGTCTTTAAAACATTTCTAAGTGGATTGGATACATTCTGATATCTTTTATGAGCAGATTCTGCTACATCTTATCTTCATGAGTAATGCCAATATTTCCCTTACTATTCAGGCTGCCCTTCAGGGACTGTCTTTTTGTTCCATGACTGTATGGGCTCTAGTCAGTGATTCCTTAATTGCCAATTGTTCCTTCTAAGCTCTACCACAACATAGATATTAAAAAAAGTCACTGATACTAAAGACAATATAAGTATATATTCATGGCCACAGCCACACATGCTCCTTGGCTACCTGGTGCATTTGTGGCCTCATGGCTGCAGGATCCCTTTTCCTTTACACATATGCACACTTAGATCAGTCTGCACCTGCCTCCACATTGTATTGTAAAAAAGGCTTATAGCTGGTTTCCTACCTGAGTACATGGATGACATCTTAAGAACTTAACTAACATATTACTGATCAAGAGGAGCCTTTCTTTAAGGATATTTCAGAAAACAGATGCTTTTGTGTGTTTTATCTGAGAAGCTTCCTTCCTTTGTGCATTGACTTCCCTGTAGTTTGTCTCCATTTTATGTTTCATCTTTTCTTGAAGAGAGGGTAGTAGTCCAGGATGAGATTCCAAGTCATAAAAAACCTGACTTCAGGATGCAGACATCTTCTATTTTGCTTCTGTGTTTATATAACAGGCCATAAATGTATATAAAGGATAAGGAGTGCTTTGTCATACTTGAAGCATTTTTGTAGATTGCTCTTGAAATGATGCCTTTCAATAGGAAAAAATTCAAAAGCTCTCTTAGTGCTTGTGCAAAATGCCAGCAACTTCTCACCCTTTGCGGATAATCTCTTCATATAATGGTGCTAAAATATTAGCAAAAATTGCATTTAACTCATAAATATTTACACCTATTTGAAATGCCAAAATTTTGCTCCGCGACTAGCACAAATCAACTGAGTAACACTGTGCACAATAAAAAAGTGGGTCACTGCCAACTGTGGCTTATAACTGCAACATGATTTGCAAATACATCAAATTGCTGCCTCAGGACAAGGTGCTGCTTTCAGTGCACAATGTCTTCATTGACTACTGCAGATTTGGAATGGGTTTCAAGCCTCACATCTACCATGAACTGCCATAATCTTCCTGCCTTAACAAGAAGAGGATTCACCCCTTTAAAATAGCACCTTGACATGGAAAATGAACTGAGTAAGGACCAGTCCATCCAAACGATGCAAGCCCTACAAGACAGATCATCCTCTACACTCCCTGGAGGAGACAACTGAAAGTCACCATCTCTGGATACTGGTTTACACAGTTGAGTCAATGGAGATTTAGTGCAAAAATACAAAAACAATTGCACGAAAGACTGAAAACCAGAAAAAGTAGTTTCCCTTGTGAGTGTCTCAGATACAGCACCACACTTGCACCATTTTCTCTTTTTGGCCCCAGGTATTGAGCATTCTTTTTTTGTCAGGTGATAGGCCCTTCCATGGAAAAGTGGAGAGCTCTCTTTCCCCACCACAGTGTTTTTTATAAACTCACTTCTATCACAGAGACAGGTGGAAACAGAGGCTGAAGAGAATACAAGATATGTCACTAACACATCCTGAGGTTTGCTCTGAGCTTTAGGTTGTTCCAAAGGGGCCTCAACATCTGTATTTTAACTAGAAAGTGATGATGACCGCCTTAAGGGTGCAGAGATCAGGACTTGCTCTGGCTGCTGGGGCAAGCATACTCCTAGCAGACTTTGGGAAGCACAGAGGAACCACCACCAAATTCAGAGAGGCCCTACAAGTTTTTACAGCACTCCTTGGCACACAGGGAGTCTGCACAAGAAATAAAGCAGAGCTCCAGGTGCCTGAAGATATTTTGGGTCAAACAGGGAAATGTTAGAGCATTTTAGCATCACTGGCATTAAGTGGTTTTAAGTGGCAGTGTGCAGTTAGGCATCTCCAGTTTACCCAATTTGTATTTTAGATGCTGGTCCTTCTTTGGAATTAGCCCATCATTCACCTGGCTGTTCATAGCTTCTTTTTCAGAAGGGAGTTTATAGAGGAAGGGTCAGATGATAGACCTGGCTCAACTAGCCACATCATTCAGAGTTACAGCCTATACATAGAGAACAAGGGTAAAAAATAAAGGTCTTCCATTCCACTCATGGTTGAAATTGCTTTTTGTTTTAAAGTGTGGTCCTTGAGAAAACTCTGCCTTCTAATGCTATTTTTTGCTACCCACATGGTCTGCTTTGCTGTGCTCCAGACTTGCTGTCACTTGATCTATGGGTACTTTGCAATAGAAAAGACAGACTCTTGGGCTGCAGGACTGCTGCTGACCTACACTCAGAGGCAACTGCATGCCCACTGCAGCTCTCCACTGAGTTGTCAGTCTGTTCTCAGGTGAAACACTGTGGACATTTTGAGTAAAATATTCTGAACAAGATCTCTCTTCACCATTTCTACTGCAACATTCTTACCACAAGGAAACAGTGGGGCACGTTTTTGGTTTCTACTTTCTATAGCTTTTTCTAAGGAAATGCTATTGTATATTGGTCTAAAAACACAGTTGTAGGTCCTGCAGTATGGCATAAGCATTTACTGTGTTCCAATTACTTTATAACAGAGTGCAGAACACCATTCATCTGAGCTGTTTGTATTAAATTTCACACTTAAAATGCACTTTTTATCATCAAAGTGTTTTTCAAGCATTAATTTTCCAACATCTTGTAAAATTACTTGGCAAAACAAAGTGATGTTATCACCATTTTACAGATAAAGAAACTGAGGTGAACCGATCAAGTGATTTATTCAAAGCCTTGGAGAAAATCACAGTCAGAGCTGGGACTGGGAGTTGTAGGTTTTGTATTATGGTCAGAACAATATTTCATGCTTCCCCTCTAAAGACTGACTACTGCCAATAATAGTCTGACTTTATCATCCTTCAGGGCATGCTGCAAGGCACATTTGTTTTTGCGAACAGAGAGAAACTGGGAGAATGGCTCTGGTAAGAAAGCCAACAAGCCTTCAGCTACTGAGTTATTAATGCCTGGGTGATGACTGCTCTTGGAGTAGTCTATTTGGATAATTGTGTTTTAAGAATGTGCTGGGAAGTGCTTTGAGAAAAGCGTTCCTTTTTAACTAACGAGTGTTTACAGGGAATAAATATGTTAAAATAATGCATCAGTATTCTTCACATCAATAGCTACTCTCATTTATGTCCATTTTCTGAAACGGTGGGAATCAACAGAAGAGGCAGATGAAACAACTGTAAGTATGATATATACCTTCTTGAAGGGCATAAATGAAGAAATTGCTAAGTTATTATAGGTTGAAAGCAAGTAAATTTTTTTGTATTTTCTGAAGAGGGGAGAAAATAGGTAAAGAAGTATGATATTATGCTAAAAACTGCTTTGGGAGGGTACTTATGTTCCCCTTCTGAGATGCCTGCTATCTGTGATTCCTCAAAACATTATTGTAAAGATGAAAAACATTCACTGCAGCCTCAGAAGAATTTAAAATTTGCACAATGTTTCAAGAGAATAAATGTGACCTATTAGCGAAGAATACTTTTCAGCAGTAATTTTAAACAAATTGGTTTGTTTTCCACTACTGTATAACATCAGCATCTTTTCTTTTTCATTAGAACTAGTCATTTTTTGAGGCTCTGAGTGAAAAAAAAAACAACCAAAAAAAACCCAAAGAATAACATAATTGTTAAAAGCAGCTTAAGTGCACACAGCGCAGATTTTGCTCATTTTCTACTCTGTTACCATTTTTATTCTCAGTATTTCTCTTTCTGTGGAAGAAACCAGCAAAATCTTGTTTACTACTAATACATCTTTCTAGCATCCTCTGTGAATCCCAGATGTTTAGTCAAAAACTGTGCAGGAGCAAGTGTTGTCCATTTCCAAATGACCTTTTTTGATTCCCATTCAAAAAATCTGCAGTCACTTAAACCTCTCCAGCTTGACAGTGCACACACCCGCACAAACAGTACATTGTTCTCTGTTCATCATGCTTGAAAACCATGTCTGAACTTGTGTGTTAAAAAAAAGTCATGTGGACTTAGCTGTGGGGTACATATTTCATTGGTATGGCCCGCAGCGTATTTTTTGTTAACAGCACATAGAATAGGTGCAGTGTAGTTTTTTAAAAATTAGGACAGGATAATGCCACTTTCCCAGGGCAATGAAGCTCTTTTCTAACATTGTTTTAGGAGTTGGCTGACAGCATGGATTGGCCATGTAGTGATTCAAGTGTCTGCATCAGAGAATCTCAAAGTGCCAGAGCCTCTGATGCCTTACTTACACTAGATAGTAGCTGGATTAGAAGTTTAGATTGAGAGTAAGTCAGCCTGAAAAAGGATACAGATCAAAATGAAAAGCAGTGATTCCAGTTTTGATGGATAACACTATCTGTAACCCAGAACAACTCACAGGGGACACGGCAGCAGTGCATGAATCCAGATCTGGTACCCACAGAAACAAACTCCAAGGCCTGAACTAGAATGAGCTACTGAGAAGTCCTGCGGCTGAGGGAGAGCAGATAGCAGAAGCCAGCAGCAGCGGGACAGGGCAGCAGGTTTAAAACATTGACATGTTGTTCAGGGGACTTTGGTCAAACTGCTACAAGCACCATTTACTCTTGCAGCTGCCCTCAGATAACTGGTATAAGCCTACAAGCACAGTACCACTGAAATTGGATATGATCTTCTCTGCTACATTTCCGGCCTTTCAGTAACACTTTGGCAGGCAAACAGGCCTGAGAAGTAAATAACCATTCCCTACTTCAGATTACACTTCTCCAGATTAATTACTTCCCAGGTAAGACAAGTTTTTCCTAGGCGTGTGAAGGAAGCTTTTCACACATGTTCAGGTAGGAACATCATAACCAAGTTACACTGTTTCATACATATATATATAAATCTCCTAAGTGTGGAGCTGTTTTTCTTCATTTGGGCAAATAGGAAATGTTATTTCTTCACCTGGCAGCCAACAGGTGTGTTTCATCAGGCACATTTTATTTGATGGGCTTCCAGGAACGATGGAATTACTCTTTGAGAGAAAAATTCCAGGTTCATAATGGTCCACAGGAGGTTCATTTGACCATGCCTACTGCCTTAAGGGAGTTCACTTTTGAACTGGCATAGTACCAGAAGAATTTGATTTTGAAGGTGCTAAACTGATCTCTGTCCTCTGCAAGAGGTAACTCTTGCTCACCCAGCTGTCCGTTCTCCTGTGGATATCAACACACACTGTTCTCTCAGGGCAAAGAGAACGGTGTGTACACAGCTACCAGAGCATTCCCATCCAGTTTCCCTCTTGATACATAAACTGTACCCAAAACATCTGGTCTTACTGCAAAAAATGAGCGCAAAGCCTTGTGTGGTGACTAGGCACCCTTTAGTCTCCAGGTCAGAAAATCATTTGAATTATTGGAACTTGAGAGCATGCTCAAGTGGTTTGCTGAATAGGACTGATTTGCTCAATTGAGACTTCTGTCTTTGAGGAAAGAGTCAATGCTAGCAGCGCAGCTCTCCCAGGCAGCCTTACAATAACAAAACACAGAGTGTGTTCATTAAGTAGGCACATGAAAATACCACCAGGTGAGTAAGGAGATTGCAGTTTCAATAGTGTTTTCATCAGAAACATTGTGATTTTTTTTTTAATTATTATGAAAAGCTCTTTGACAGTGTAATTTTAAGCAAATCATTCTCTACAAAGCTTTTTTGTTTATTCTTTACTATTTCCATCATCGGATATTAGCCTCTTCAAAGGATGAGCAACTTGTCAGAAAAAAATGCCTGTTTCAGAATTTAATGAGTACATTTATTCTTTCTTTTCTCTGAAAAGGATTATAATGTGATGGATGAAATAAGAGAATAATTAGTCCCATTGGAGAGTAAACTCCAAAAAATATTTTTGCTTTTCACGATCTGAACTGGGTGAGCAGGATTTTGGTTTTGTTTCACCAACCAATAAACTTATTATTAACTCTAATTGCAAAATCTTCATTGTGGTAGATGTGCAAACCTTAAAATACTCAGCTTGGCTTTCAGATCCCCAGATCTGCTTCCAAGAAATAGGTTATAAAAATTCTCCTTTCACTACTGGGTTCTGGATATCATCATTAGTTTACAGTCAAAATATTCGGGGCTTAAACCAACTATATGGCTGGATAGGCAAGTTACTCCCTCTGTACATGAAATGTCACTTGAATAGTCCACAAAAGGGTTTTTAGCACACATGAATTCAGATGCTCAGCCAGTATAAACCTGCACAACATTACAGCCATGAACTAGCTAATAGTTTTGTCCTTTAATCTCAAAATCCCTAAATTAGACATAACACAACCAAGGCATCACAACAGACCAAGGATGAAAAGAAGATGCCATTACAATAATGAAGAAAGCAGAAGAGGGGCTCCTCATGCTGTTTGTTTCAGTATATTTTCATTAAGAGCAAAAGTTTAAAGTGCTTTAAAGTGCTAAGGGGATTTTTTCAGAGCACAATCTTTGGGAACAGATAGAGCTGTTCAGGAAAGGGGACAGAGTGAAGATGGAGGCTAAGGTGGTCAAGCATCACTGGTGCCATGGGCATGAGAGGAAGAAGACGCAGTTGGTGTCAGCATAAAATGAATTGTTGAGGGCTGAAAAACATCTGATCAGCTCTGCAAGCCTCTCCACATCAGGGCTCTCATGCTATCTTGGCTTACAGCTACATTTCTGCAAAGTTTATACCGGTCTTAGAGGCCCCTGGTAAATCATCCAGTGTAATCAAGAGGGATTTCTCTCCCACTGTTGAGCATACTGATGAGGCTAACGCGGCACAAGCAGCACAGACACACAGATACCTGTGACACTATCCAGAGCCCTTCCACACAGGCCTTTGGGAAAGGGCTGGGGAAACTACACAGGAATTTCTGAGTCTCGTTGTCCTGACTCATGGTCCAGAACTCAATGCCAGACTTCCAGGCTTGTCTGGCTCCCAGAGAAGCCTCTGTCCTCCTTGGTATATGTTGAAGTAATCTGTAACGAAACGCAGTAACAGATTTTTTTTCAGAGTGGGTATTAATGTGGAAAAATGTCTGGGTAAGGCATTAGTCCCCTGGGAAATTATATTCCCAACGTTATATTCATAAGATGAACTCATTTTGTTATCAGACTTTGAGTACTTTGCCTTAAGTCTGCGGAGGCTGGTTACAATGTGAGAAAGGGTAACTTTTGTCTCCTCCCACCCCACAAATCAGAACACAAGCAACTTACTACTCCCAGTTCTAAAGACAGGGGGCTGGGAAAGTGAGTGGGTTTCAAGATAGCTGCTCATTTCCCTCTGTGACTGGAAACTAATTGCTACAACCACAGAATACAAAATGAAAGGGAAAAAAGACATAAAAGTGCAGGCAGTAACAGTCCTGGCTGATAAATTAACACAATTATATTATCTGTCTGTGAAACCATGTAGAAAACTTGCTGTATTCCAAATCATACCCTTTTTAATGATAGGTTAACGCAGCATCTTGCTTTAGTTTTTCACTACAAACGTCAAAAAGTAAATGATTTAAACCAGACGTATAATACTTATGCACATTTTAGGGCAGCTCCAATTTAGCAGATGCCTTGGATTAATAATATACAGTTGTGACAGGAAATGTGGTTTAGGTTCCTGGAAAAACATAAAAGCTAATTCCATTACTCCATTTCATGGTGCTTTTCCTCAAATGCTAAACTGGTTTTGATTATACTGAAACCGTATAGTGAGAAAACTTTGTCAAAAGTATTAACTTATCGGTGCTTATCCTCCTTCCTCCTGCTGACCTACATTCTGGGCTACCTGTGAACAAGCCTGCAACACACAGACAAAATCCTTTAAGTCCTGATAACATTGCAGAGTCCTTTTACTAAGACTATTTCAATTATTATTTTTCCTTAGAGATACTACGTTCTGCTTCTCGTTCACTTTTTATTCTGCCTGAATAAAAGCACTCAAGCCTCTTTCAATTTAACAAAACATTTCAACAACAACCACCCCCCAAAACCTCTTATCCATAGTAACTAGACAAATCATGGTAATTGATCTCTAGAGGGAGTTTATTAAAAGCCTAAGCACAAACACTTTCCAGAACACTGCTGTAATAAGCAAGAACTCAAACAAATGCTCAGTTTGCTATCTGCAGTTTGTCACTCGATACATTGTGAGCAACTGACTTGAAAAGGGTTTTTTCCAGGAAAAGGGAAGCACGTTCTGATGGATTAAGATATAATACTGAAGCTGATTCACTTCAACTAAGTTTGTCTTCAATGCCAGAAACCTTATACAGCTTATGGATCATTGTATGTAAACAAAAGTTACAATAGGAACACGTTACTCCCAGTGTACCTAAATACATACTTTTTCACCAGTGAACCTCAATTAAGTCCTGAATTGAAGCACATTAGTCTAGTGATTAGCAAGCTATTTTATAGTCAAAGAAAGAGCAAATATTTAATTGATAGCTGACAGTAGAAAAAGATAACCCAGACAACAAGAAGCAATGAAACGACCCACGCCACAAACACAGACAAACATTTACAGCTAATATTGTGATTGGAGCTAAAGCAAATGTTTGGAGATGAATTACAAAATTAGAAAAAGCTGAGTTTAATAAGAGCTCAACTGAGCTGCCCACAATGGAAAGAAAGCGCTTTGAGGTTTCACGGGGCTCAACCCTTCCCCTCCAAAAATCTCTCCATCAGCATATCAAATGACAGCACACTTAACCAATGAAAAACTCATCAGGAGCATTACATCAAACTTTCATTATTTCATCATGGTGCAGCGACACAACACTGGGATCTTCTGAAAACTAGTGTGTAATTCCCACCCCCCACCGAGGTACGACAGCCGTGTGTGGATTTGTCCTTAAGCCCTCAGCATCACAGTATTCATGGCACAGCTGATTCCTCTGTCTCAGTGCTTGTTGTGGCTTGTGGGATCTTGAAAGGTCCCAGTAGTGGAGCCTTGGTATTCACCTGCACCTTAGCCTAGGTTTTAGATGAACAAATGTGTGAGTTACTCTTGACAAACCTAAGGCTAGCTTTAGATATCTTGGGATTAATCTACTGAGCAGCTGATCGGTTTTTAGATGGGACCATGGTAGTCCTCACAACAGTAGTATTTGGGAATATAATTTGAATCACATCAGGAATTATGTTTACATACATTTTGGTTAAGGCAGATTAAGAAATGCCACAAAAAAGATCCTCCCTCTGAACTGGCTGAGCAAACAGGGAATTAAAAAATCTGTTTATAATTCTGAAATGTTTTCTCTACTGTTACTTTTACTGCATACTTTTACTAATCTATAATAATCATTAATGTTTTTCTGAATAGTTCTGAAGATTTTCCTCTGCAAATCATGCTTCTTATTATCTATCTTGTAGCACCTGAAAGGACAGCAAGTGATTTCATAAGTAAACAAGTTGTTCTCTCTGCTATGAAGAGTTTTCAGTCTGAAAAGGAATGTCAATAGCTGAGGAGTACAATTTAATCTTGCTCAATCCGAGTAGTAGAAAATGAACTAAACTGACAATTTGTTCTGAAGAATGTACCCTGAAGTCCCTACTGAGGCCACAACTGTTAAAAATACATACATATATATAATAAATAAATATATGCTTTTTCAAGAGTTCTGCTCTACTTCTTCATTTCAGAGCAGTAGAAAGAAACAATGTCCCCTAATGATCCTTCTGCAGGCCTGCATCAATACAGACCATAGCAGAGCCCTGGATCCCGTAGCCACCTTAAAATCATATGGTAAAAACGTGAAGAATCTAATAATAAGAAATTAATGGAATTAAAAGTACTAAACAATAACTTAATTCTGATTGTAAACATTGCAGAGGAAGATTATATCAGATACTGGAGAAACAAATACACAAAAGTTGAAACTGGAAGAATTCAGGCAAAGAACTGCAAATTAGCAGCTATAAGGATAGTTACCTCTTGGGTCAACCCTCTACATTACTGAGGCATGCAGTACCACCTGAAAACTTCAAAGCAAGACTGAATTTCTTCCTTTCAGTGTACACTGACAGTCAACTACAAGACAGTTTTCACCAGGAAATCCTGGTAAGGTTCTGTAGTCTGTGTAATGCAAATGATTAAATTATTGCACTGGTCAACTCCGGTCTTAAACTACATGAAATACCAAAAATGATAGTTGATAAATGTTGAGCGAAAACCGAACTATTTTGCATAAGAAAACAGAAAACACCACTAGAAAGGCAGTATTTCAGCAGAGCCATGGCTTTGTCTAGTCAAGTCCCGAAAGGTTTCAAGGAAGCACATTTCAGCACCTCTCTGGGTAACATATTCCAGGGATACAATACCCTCCTAGTGGAGTTTCTCCTGAAGTTCCAGCTGAAAAAATATATTACAAATACCAACAGATTTAATTAATTCACTAATCAGAGCCTCTAAGAAAGAAGCTAGGAAAATCTAAATGAGTGTTTCACGGTGTGTGAGAGCATCTAGGGAGGCTGAATGGCTCACAGGGATCTGTGCTGTAGGTACACATTCACATGGTTGACTTGTGACAAACTGTGGTGAGAAATTTCTGAGGATTTTCAACTTCTATCACAGCATTTTTCAGACTGTGGTGTTCTGGGGAAAGAGATGTCAAATAGACTTCTTTCTACATTACCATTCTGAGCACCATATACATTAATGACTACTTTTATATACATATATACACTCTCTCCAACATGCACACTTAAAGATTTTCAGTAACAAGAAAATGTCTGTCAAAGCACTATAGTTCTGTGTTGATAACAGAAATAATTTAACAGAAAAATTTTGAGTACTTTATAAATTTTGGTAGCCCTTACTGCACTATATAATTACATAACTAGAATTAAATAAACTATTGTGGAAATAATAATTTGTATTTTCCACTAATTTTTGGAAATACTAATTTGAGTGCATGGGCATATGTCTATGGCCAGTATTTTTAAATATGGAAGGGTATTCTTAACAACTTCAGACAGCATTACTAAGGGAAAAAAATTATCCTGAAAAGGGACCATAAGCAATTTGACAGATAAATGTTCGTAATAAACATGCCAATGCAACTAAAGGTTTGAATACCTGTGTTTGGTGTGACATCAGGTATTTTTCTCAGATTCCCACTCCATATTCCCCTTTATGTGGAAAAATACATGGCCACCATAAGACTGAAACTGGATAGACAAAAACTTCCTAAATGTTATTATAGCTATAATGTTCCCATAGCTGCACTGCTCTAATGATACAGCTGGAGAAAACCAGACACCCACCTGGGCCTGACTACAGCTGCTTTTGGTATGACACTGAAAGCATGGAAGAAAGCAGAAAAGCACATCATGAAGACCCCACTCATACTTCCTTTGGTGCACGATGATCCCTCGAGAGGCTTACCAATAAGCATATGAGCAAAGAATCAAGCACCACTAAACCTCTGAGGTGCACGTCTGCACTACAACCGTGGTGTGGTGTAGAGATGGCTAAGCTGGCTTCAAATAAGTTTGCTCAAATGCTGGACATAGTCAAACTGCAGACCAGGCTGCCAGGAAGTCAGGTAAGCCCTCTGCTCATTTCCAGGCCACTGCCGTTAAACTGGTCCCAGTATCTGAGTCAGCTCAGGTATTTCCACAACACACTGCAGACTGAAGTGTGAACACATCCTTTAAAGTCAGGAACCAGTCAATGCTAAAAGAAGCCAAGAACCTCATCAGCACAAGCATGGAAAAGAGCTGACTTTACTAATTTATGTACAGTTGTACTAATGAAAGTCTAATTAAATCTAACACTTTGGAAAGGTCAATAAACACTGTTGCAGCTGGTGGATTTCCATCCATGACTACTGAGATTTATTAGGAAGCTTAGTTTTTCCGAGAAAGGATTACCAAAGAGAGAATACTGCCAACTTTTTATGTTTTACAAAAACAGTGAGTCTAAATCATTAGATCATAGCATTACATTTCTTCTGAAAATTCTGCTTTTCTATAAAGGATCAAATTATATTTCAAACCTGAACAGAGCTTATGCTAATACAGAGGCTGAGGATTTTCTACAGAATCTGATCATGCAATCTGATTTGAAATGAAATCTCTGGGAATTTGCAAGGGTACAAGCACAGTGAGCTCCTGTACTGTGATAATGACAGTGTACAAGCAGTCCTCTAAGAGTCACCTGAGGAGTTTATGATCTGGAAATGACCCATAGCAGACTGTGGGGAGCTTCAGAGTGAATGTATGCTTTTTTTACTCTTCTGAGCATGTGTAGAATTATGTATAACATGCAGCCAAAAGGAAAGTTAGCATAATTAAGGAATACGAAGTGTTGCTTCACCTTGACTATTTCATTAGAATAGGTTAGAGTCTCTCTCTCTATTTAGAAAGGGTAAAAGGAATAAACAGATTTACTTCTGGTAAGATGTCTTGTACATGCATACTCAGTACCCTGGATACTCCTACACAGTGTTGTTTCCTTTGCAGATTGTTGCTTCCATTTAATCTTTGGTCAGGAGAAGTAGCAGAACTTGCCATTTAGGAAGTGATGCAAAGTGCACTTCATCTTCATTTCATGTCAATTACAGACTTCCTGTACAGACTTCATTTTAAGCACTTCATTCCTGTACTTTTCATTTTAATTTCTGAAAAAAATTTTGGTTAACAGGTGGAGGCTAATAGCTTCTGATAGCATATACTATATCTGGAGGTTTGCTGTGTGTATAGGCATTGCCTGTTAAACAATATACAATAGGCTAAAAATTCTCTTCTTGCATCTGTAGGAGTCACAACACTGAAGAAGTGAAACTCATTTCCACAACACAGAGTTGGCAAGTACCAGCTCTTGGTGGATGGATCATTTGTATTTCTACAGCCTTTTCATGTCCCAGCCTCAAGAGCAAAGAGAGCTCTGTGTGTGAAGTGACTTTGAGCCCTGCAAAACTCCATGAAAAACTGTTCAGTGTGGTGATATGGATACAATCTTTGGCTGAAGAAACCCCTAGCTGCAGATTTCCAGAAATTGGAAGGGTACACTGAGAGAAACAAGACTGTATGCTTGTCTAGTATTTAAACTTTTTATCCAGGGCTCCCCTATTAGCCTATATCATGCACGAGGCATTGGAACAGGCAAAACTCTAGTCTCACTCACTACAGCTGTTCTCAGATTCAGAGGGGAGAGAACATGGCCCACTTCTACTGAGTTGAATTTGCAGCAAGCATGGGAAAATGTGCAATTGCCTTTCATTCTGGTTTCATTCACCATTTCAATTTTTCACTTTTCTGCCTGTGTGAAGCTTAATTAATTCTCTTATAGAGGCAAATTGAATGTGATATCAACACCACTGACCTCTAACTCCTTGCTCCCCTGGACACATAGTCACTATTTAGCCTCCTAAATCTAAGTTTCTGGACAAAAGAGCAGTCAGTCTGCCACAGCATGCAGCTCTGAAATTAAAGGCACAACGTAGCAATAATGTCATTTTGTATTTTAGTTTTGTATTGTTCATTTGGTTTAACTTTCCAGAGTTAAGCAATGGGATATAAAGGACTATTCTGCCCTGGGAAACAGAGAATAAAAAAGGTGCAGGGAGCTCCCTGTATAGAGTTGATGGTGAAGACCTCACCATATATCTCAGGCAGATTGGGTGAAAGACTGAGTGCTCTACAGCCACATGTCCCTTCTGGATGATGGTGGATGAGTACCTCAGTGCACAGTGCCACACAAATACAAACAGTCTGTGCTTTAATATGAGGCCTCACGATAGAGGTACATCCCCAAACACAGCAGTATGAAGCTGGGACCCTACATACACATACTGTGCCTCTCAGGTCTCTACTCTCCCCACAAAGCCCCTCTCTACTCCACAGCACAAAAAGAGTGCACACATAGTCCCCTCCATTTAGCCCTGTGCCTTCATAAGATTTGGCAGGCAATGTCCTACACCAGCTTCCAGCCTCTCATCTGAAATGGTGCAGGCAAACATCACTTTAACCAGCTGACAATAGGGAGAAAAAGCTTTGATACACCGACTTAGTAAAACCCAATGTCCTGGTCACAAATCCACTGTAATCCTGTGTTATCAGAAGGAATTCCCTTTTGTCTGAGAATCAGGAAGCTTTCTGCTATGCTGTTATCCTCCCTAACATGCACACTTGCCTTGCTGCTTTGCTTTTCTTCTACAGCACTACAGCACGGGGAAAATCATGAAACTGAACTGCCGATAACATCACACCTTTAACAAACTTGCCGACTGATGGATTCCTACCAGAGACTGTGTTCACTGAGCAGGCTTTAAATTTAGAAAGGCAAGCATGTAGCTTGACTGAAGAGAATGTCATCCAAGAACTGATGATATTGTAAGATAAATGCCTGAAAAGACCAGCTGTAGTAAAGAGTAAGCTCTCAACGTCTTTGCTAATGGAGTGTGGTTCTTACGAAGAAAGGAAAAAATAAATAAGTGGTTTTATTATTCTGGTCTATTACCCGAATGTGCTATCATATCATATCATCAGAATATGCATGAAGAAACAGGAAAAGCATATGCATGGGAGGATACACAGTATATACATATGCATAGCAATGTCAATTTAAGATATAGGGGGGAAAATGCTTCTAGGATTTTGAATGTGTCCATTATGTTAAAGTATCGTATGATATTAGAATAAAACTCTGATGAAGTGAAACTGTACAGCTGTCATAGATCACAGACCCTAACTGCATCACGTAGCAATGAAAACTGTAACCCTATTGGGAAAAACAAACAAACAAACAAACAACACCATAAATGTTTTTAGAGGCCACCTCCCTGCAAATATTGTACAGTCTCCTGATCTCCAGAAAAGTGGAAATAGCTCTTTCTTTACACAAAGCCCTTCAGTGCTCATGTCTGCACAGACAAAAAAACAAGACCGGATCTCTGAGGAGGATCAAAGTTTGCCAGTCAGACCTCTGGTTTGGATTTACTCTCTTTCATCACACTCTTGTTCCAGCTGCTTGTTCAGTAAAAGCAACTCCCTCCTCTCCCATTACACTACCTGTTTTCACAGGAGATGCTCTCTTAGCCTTGATTTTCTCAGGTTTGTACCATCGAGCAGCCCGATGTGCCCCCACCACCTCTGCCACGGCCTGCAAGTGGGAGATGCCGCTTGCAATGACACCCAGGCTCTATAGACATATTTCTGTGGGCCACCCCTTGTGTCACATTGAGCTGCAATGGTTGTGACTGAACTGTCACCTCAAAGCCCCATCTTTGTGACCCTCGGGATGATTCTGTGGGGGGCTGCTGGGCACCCTTACCCTGGGTTGCCTCTCCAGAATGGCTGCGTGGGGCAAGGGAAGCCACATATTGCCCAGTTCATCACCACCAACTACGTTACTCTCTCTCTCTCTCCCCAGCAACTTTCAATATCTCTGGGAGACGTCTGGAAGTGTATTTGCACTTAGGGAAATTCCTGCTTTGCTAAGTGGCCTACAGTTTTATCATGCTTATTCTAAGAGGCATTAACACGAAATTCCCAAGCCCATTGTATTTCACATTGCCTGTGGTGAGAGCCCTCAAACAAGCTCATTTGAAGCACTTGCTTTGTCTATTACTTATTTAGCTGATAGTGACAGAGAAAAGTCTCCAGGGAAAATGGTATTTTGCAGGAACTTGAATTTTACTTTGGCCAGTTGTGACAAAATATCTGAATCTATTTTAGCCTATTGAGAGTTTTGGGTCTCCCTTCAGTATAAAAAGAAGTAAGCTTATTAAAAGAAAATAGTTTTAAAGTATGGTCACATAACAATCCATGTATATAGACCATATAAAAAAATTCCAGACATCCTTTAGTTGTGGTGGTTTAATTTCTGGAAAAGGGTTGGGTTTTTTTTCTTAGTTTTCAGTTACAAGCCAAAAATCCATATTTCCACACTCAGAATACAACAAAGGCCCCTGAAATGGAAACAAAGGGACAAAAATTACTTTATTTTTAAGGATCTGGTAGTTGACAGGGAACTACTATGGGAAACAGACGAGAAACACAGACTCCAGCTGAGCTGTATGAAACAGCCAGTCCCTGTTTGTTACTAGACAAAATGGCAGGCACGTAGAGCTTCTCTGTATTTTTGCTGTGTTTTTCTGTTATGCTCTATTTTATGTTCCTGTTATGAATTGCAAGGAATTATTTTGTCCAGGAGGACTATCCTGTCCATACCTACCCAAGGTCTGCACACCCATAAGAGAAACATGCCTGATCCCGCAGTCAGGCAGAGTTAATGGGCGCTAAGCCCTGCGCACAGCACAAGCGCATGGGAGGGATGAAGCACACAGCTTGGCTGCAACCTGTGTGCAAGACAGCACAAGCACACAAGGGAGGACAGTTGCAATGGTATAAAAAATAAGCTGGCCCATGGAGAACTTGGAGTCATCGACAACCAGCTGGTGAGATGGGTGGGACCAGTTCCCACAGAGTTCCTGAACACTTTTCTTAACAGGAAAGCAAAATTAGTATCTATTTTTGCCAAACAGTTTAATTGAAAAAGGAAGAAACATCAGCTTTACAGATTGTTCATCCAAATATGTCCTTCCCTGAAAAGCACGTATTATCTGCATGCTTTAAGATGAGTCACCAGCGTCCTGCTGTGCCTGGAGAGCGAACAAGTTGAAGAGCCAAACTTGTTTCAGAGCAGTGGGGAGCAGGCAACTGCTAAAGGAGTAGCTTAGTACTGGCACAGGTTACCAAAGGAGTCTGTGCAATTACTATCCTTGTATATTTTTAGGAACAAACTAGACAAACAGCTGCCAGAAATGATAGGCAGGTGTAAATCAGAAGGAAGGAAGGGCCATATCTTGCAATCTCTTATGGTTCTACATAGCTATGAAGAGACCCTTCAGGAAGACTGTGTTTCACTTTGCATCAGACACAAGTGAAACAAAAAGAAAACTCACTTTCTATTAATTTACTATCAGTCAGAATACACAGCAATAACTCTGAGTAATTATTTCTGCTTTTACCCAGAAATTATGTTCAATTATGGAACAAGTTTCTAGGATTTGCCTGCATGAGAGTATGCTGCTACCTGCCTGTGTAGTAACTCACTCTGATGGTGGAGCATAACATACGTTAGCAGACTTCCCTATAGTCTAAAGTTGAGCATTTGAGGGCTCTGGGCAATTACAGCAATTCAAATTAAAAAAAAACAAACAAACTGAATCCTTTAGAGTCTAATTGATAAGGGAGCCTTATTAGCTGCTATGAGTAGGTACAAAGATTTACCTTCTGTACAGAAAAAGACCTTGGTTTTATTAATTGGATAATGATGCAGCAAAACATTTGGACCTTGGCCTATTCATATAGTATCTGGACAGTTACAACATCAAGGATTTTGATGAAATATTTGCAGGATCACTTGACCCTACAGATGTTGTTAATGTTCTAAGGCTGTAATTATAAACTAATTGACATTTAAGCAATGGAATAACTTGCCCCCAGTGCATCTGGGTTGTATACCATTTATGATTTACAACAACTATAAAGTAGCTTGAGTTATAAATGGCTTGTTTAAGGATGATGAAACTAGGAAAGAGTCACAGATATTATTTGGGTTTTACCTAGTCTCAGTCTAATCCTAGAGTTCACATGCTGGGTCCATCGCTTCTAACAGAGACAAACATTGTGCTTTTCATGAAGGAGTTGTGAAAACAAGTGATGTCCTGTTGCAGTTCAGAACTGCGTGGCAGATATGCCTGGAAAGCATAGTTGGAGAAGCCTTCATATACACTTGGATTGCTCTATTGACCTAGTTACTAGCTTACTGTGGACATACCATGACCTGCTTCAGAATTTATACCATGCTTACTTAATAAATTCTCACTTTGCAGTACAGGAAAAGCCCACACAGCATGATATAGTGAATAATAGGTAACTGAGGAAATTTAACAGAAGGTCTACAGGAAGTCAGATGGGAAGTAACAGAGACATCCAAGAATATAGCCAGATTGCTGAGATAGCTTAGTGATACAAAAGTGTAACCTTAGTTAATTTCTTCCCTCATCTCCATGAGTCTTCATGTCTGCTTGGCTTTGAGAAATCCTCATTCCCAGTCTTTGAAATTGTATGCCACAGTATGTGGCATATGGTTTTTATGCAGAGGTATATGATCTCTGTTACGGAATGCCGTAAGTTCCATGTCAAAGGAGGCAAGTTGGAGGTGCAGGGGACCATACTCCACCCCCAGGGTAAAGAAAAAGACCAGAAGATCTCATCCATCCTACAGCTCCTGCTCTGGAAAATATCCTCTCATCTCAAGGGAGAAGTTAGGAGGCTGAAATGGTTCAACTAAACAAAGAATTGGGTCATGAATAAAAGCCAAAAGAGCGGGTGTGTTTGCCAGCTATTGCTGAACTAAAGATAGAAGGCTTTGCTTATGCATTGACCCAGAAGATCTGAATACATGAAAAGAAGGCATTTTCCACTGTCTACAAATGGAGAAATTCTGGAAGAAGGGCTTGATGCCAAATATTTTTCTAAGCTTGGTGTGTCAGAAGGGCTTTGGCAAGTGCCTTTAGAAAAACAGCTCATGTTTGCACATATTCACCAACCTTTTTGGGAGACAGTTTCTTCAGACTGCCAGTTGGGTTGTGCTTGGCACCTGAGACCTTTTACTGGAAAATACATCATGTTTTTGTTGCTGCAGAAGGTAGTAAGGTTTACAAAGATTATGTTTTGGTCTGAGGAAAAACAGAAGAAGTGCATGACTGGGGACTTCAAGTAGAAAGAGCTGATGTTTCTGGCTAAAGCTAAACAAGCAAAAGTATAAACTCTCTCTAATGAAAATAACATACCTGGGAGAAAAATTAACACAGTGAGTAATAAAAGCAGATCACAGTACAGCTGAGGGCATCATAAACTTGCCTTGTCCAACTAACAGGAAAATGGAATAAAAATTTAATGGAATTATGAGCTATGTAAGGATATTTGTGCATCATTTAGGTTAAAAAAAAAGTGTCTGATTTTCTCAGGAGTACACCTCTTACAGCTTTGGTATCAGGATTTCAGGTAGCTATACAAGATTGTCCTACAGCCTATCACACATACAGCGATTTTTTAAAAGGTAGGGATGTTTGCCTGTGACTATGTGAATATTTGTCTACCAGGCTGCAACTTTGCACTAGGAAAGGTGGGTTTTTTAGAAATAAGAAGCTGTAAAGCAGTACAAACACCAATCTGCTTTGACTGTAACCACTGATCTCAAGTATGTCTTTCAGAAGCATGATGGCCCTCCTAGTCCTTGCAGTGTGCCCAGTTACCTCACATACCCCCAGGGTGGGTTGTGCCTTTGAGCTGTGTCAGCAGACAGATGTCAAGAGTTTACCTGTTGCTATAATTTTTGTGATGGGCTACTTAGATTTAAGGATTACACTGGCTCTTAAAGCCTTGTTATGAATTATGAGGCCTTGTTATGAAACCAGCTTGGATCTGGATAGTAAGAAAGCTCAGGGCTATTACAGTAAAAAGAACAGGAGAAGTAGGAAAAGTCAACAGAAGAGAAAGTTCTCCTCTATTAAGATCACTATAAGGACACATTGTCATGTGAAACTCAGTTTAACCAAGTTGCAGATTTTTGTACATAATGCAGCATCTGTCTTCACTGATCTCCTCATTTCCAATTTCACTTAAAAACACATGTCTAATCAGTTTGAATTCTCAGTTGCACAATCCCTGTGATCTGTCTGGCAGACTGCTCCTAAGAAAGCCAAAAGCCCAAGTATCACCCGCACGGCGCCTGCATGTTCCTCATGCGGTGCCCAATTACAGTGCCGTGGACAACACCAAAGCAAATAATAGGTGTGGAAGGGCTTTGACATTCTTTGTATAGATCAGCAACAGACCTTTTAGTATAATTTGCTGTGGTCACAATTGCAACAGCCTTTTTTTTATGTAATTGTAACAAAATTGATCTTTTGAATTTCAGGTGGTGAGGAGGGATCCTTTCACAAGCAATAGGGAAGAGAACTGTGCAAACATTGGATTGCAGTGGTGATTTCTCATGTAAGCTATGTAATAGTGAAAACTTGAACTGGACGTCTGATATCTGTGCGGGGAAATCCTAAATAGGAGGACCAAATCTTTCACAATCATATGTTTAACAGTAGGAACCTAATTTACATATACAAGTATATACATTGTGCATCAATTATGCTTATTGCCTAATTCTTCAAGTTGAGCACACAAAACAATATCCAGTCATCAGATATCTCAAGACCTGGACTCCTGTCCCCAGGACTAGATTAAAAATGTGCACTATTAAATAGAAGACATGTCCCATAGACAAAAACCGCTTACCTCTAAAAGAAGACCATATATAGAAGCAAGGCTATGGAGCAGGATAGAAACAGGCAGAGACCTGGGATCAAGCTCCAGCAGGAGAAGGCTGCAGCTGTCTTCTGTAAGACAGTCTCCAGCAGTCCTTACCTGTCTGTAATGACTGGGAAGCTCCAGAGCTTTTCAGAGTTTCTCCAGTACGTGATTTTCCTACATCATCATCATAAGCAAATCACCACAGACACTGTATTAGCATCAAGTTCTTAATGAGGGAGTTGGATGGTTTAAACCAACCAAACCCTAGGGACTTTGCCCACCTCCCAACCTTCCACCTTGGCTGTGAAAAGTCTTGCATTTGCATCTGAGCCTGCCTGAACACTGCCATTCCAAATACACATGAGCAATTTGTACAGCAGGTACTCAAACAGGTCCTCACCATGCAACTGACTTCAAAGACCATGTCACATTATTGGCCTGATACTAAAACCTCAACACTAAAGGTAGGATTTCTGGCCTTCAAGACTGTACTAACAGGATTCTCCTCAAGTTTTCCTTGCCAAAGCTAAGGCCAGCCCGCAAGACCTGCCTTGACACCTGCTCCAGCAAGTGCACTCATGAGATCCTCTACCACTACTGAAATAGTCTCTTCAGTGCGAGGCATGCTTGTTTGCCTGACAAAGAACAAATACTCGCAAACCTTTCCTCCCAGCCTTCAAAATGTAACACACTGCTCACACTAAAGTGCCACTTTATCTATTTCTTTACATTTGGAGATCCTCCTGTGTTTTTTTCCAAACATGGCCTTTGTTTGCTACACCTCAATATTAAAAATTTTGGAAATGTTGCTACAACACAACAACATACCCCAAATAAATATCTGTCTTCTTGTTCTCAGATTCTTCCTGTGCCCTGTAATTCTACTTTTGATCACATTTTTTCTTTTTTTTTTTTTTCCCTCTATAAGGATCTTTAGACATTTATAGATACTGCATTTGCCTATGAGTAATTTTGTAAGGCGGTTTGAAAATCTTGGGGCAAACTATTCTCCATTAGTAGATGTTACTCTGACAGACGCTCTATGGCAGGTACATTTCTGGTGTCACGTCTTTCACCTTAGCAGGTCCATTTAATGAATTAATCTGAAAAAAGGTGTATGTAGCTCAATCCTGCAGCTTTCTGCTCAGAATGGTAGGTAAAATATATCAACAGATAGTAAATGGATAGTTTACTTTTTAATATTTTCCCTTATAATGTAAGAGTAAAAACTTCACACCATTTAGGTCAGCGTTTCCCATAGGGCCAAAACACAATCCTGAAAATTCTGTGAATTGCTGAGGATATTAAACTCTGAGGATAAGATTACAGAGAAACAATGCAGCCATTTTGAGCTGAGCTTTCCCACAGTGAAAGGTTCAGTGAGGCCCAGCTGGTTGTTTTGACTTCAGACACTGACTCAGGGGTTGGAAAGTTGGACACCAAGGGTGGAGTAGAGAAATGATTTGGCAGGCAAAAGGAAAAAAAATTAACCTTTTTAAGTTCACATGCAGCACACTGCGCCTACCAGCCACTGCAGGGTCTAAAACCCGATTAGCTTCTGTATATATTTGGTTTAATAACATGCAAGTGATTATAATTCTTTGGCTTTCTCCTCCTTCGTTTGTGTTCTGTCTTAAGCTGGAGGGCTGGAAGCGGCTTATGCACACTGTATATCTTAGAGGGGCCCAATTCTGTCTAAACATCTCAGTAGTTCCATGTCACAGACAACTGCAAGTTATGACTACAGAGTAAAATTGCAGAGGATCATATGAGGTTCTAAACACTTCTATTTATTTATTTATTTATTTATTTATTTATTCCCAGAAAAGTGAACATGCTTTCTGCTGGTACCTTGACTGGTACCTTGACAGAACAGCTATTTTCATTGTTTTCTTCCTCACACGGTATAACATATGCTCACTTCTGCTGCTTTCCTGAACAAAGCATGTTCGATAATATTTACAGACATGCACTCAGAAAGGCAGGCACACTCCTTGCCAATAATTTGAATGTCGCTTCCGACTTGCTCTGGAGGGAGAGATGGGGCTATAAGGGGAAGTGCCCCTGCTGGGGAGGGCTGCAACTTCAGGGCTGGCACGCAGCAGGGAGCCCTGGCAGCCATCAGGAAATTGGGGTGGCTGCTCCAGACCGGCTGGGTCTGCTGGGGGGAGACTTGAGTGTGGACTGCTGTGAAGGCAAACCGGCAAACTTCACCGTGCCCGCTCGCTGGCTAGAGAGCAGCTGGGTTTTACAGCTGCATGCAGGGCTGCTGTTATATCCACAGCACATTCCAATAGGCAGGAGGCAAGTAGACACCTTGTCACTGATTTATAGGCAGCGCTTTGTTGTGCGTTCCTGGTGCCTGCAGGATTCTGCTGACTTGACACTTGCTTAACTCCCAGTAAGATCAGTGGCAACTTTGCCTCCATTGAGATCATAATCCCCGAGCCTCCAAGAGGCAATATCGACAGACAGTGCCAAACTGCTTGGTATTTTGTGTTTAGAAGGCTGTGTAGGCTGGTGGATGCAGCAGAGTAATTCAGGGTGTATTTAACTGCTGTAGCGTGACTCTGACAGGACCGTCTAACATCCTGGTGCATTGGCTTGTGCAGCTGGGGAACGCAGGCTATGATGGGTGTGAATTCCCATTTGGAAAGTGTGTTGAGATGCTTCAGAGAGGCAAACAATTGTTTCTGCAGAGCTATTGTTCTCTGAAGAGAATTATTACTTTTACAACTGAGAACTACCAGCTTTAAACAGAGATTTCTGTCTTAGCCTCTCTCTTCTTTCAAGTGAGGTATTCTTTATACTGAGGAAGCCTCAAAGGCATTATTAGTAACGTGTTTTCTTTCCTCTTTCTAAAATCCCACTTTTCAGTATTCTTTCACTATCCAGTCTCAGGTTAGTGAGTACTGACAAATACTATCAACACATCTCGACACAGAATAAAGTTCTGTCTAGAGCCATTTCACTCCCTCAAACATGTTGAACCAAGAAAGCTAAAGAAGAAGCGGGGGTGGGGGAAGAAAGAGAGAAATGAGAAACATTTCCAAACATAACATAAAAGGTCTTGCCTTAAGACCATGGATTTCCTTTTTGGTACTTTCAAAGAATGTGTCTTTAGTTCTCCTTGGCTGTGTGACCAACAGTTGTGGGGTGTGTCTGTGGTTTTCTTCTCTTCACAGTAACTCTATTGTTCAGAAACTGCAGCCAATTTATGGAAAGAGGTGGAATGTTTATGTAACTTACTTTGCTTTAGACAAGAAATAAAAAAAAATTTAAAAAGACTGGTGGAGGAAGGCCAGTAAAAACAGGATTTTTCTTCCTTTCTGGACACAGATGTGGGGGGGGGGAAAAAGCCAGCTCTGTCTTCGCGTTAAGCTAAACAGCATTTCCATTTTTAGACACTTTTCCAATTAAGTAGGTCAGAAAAACAAAATCAGCCATTACAGTAGTGCTATAATTTACTTGTTTCAAAATGTGCCATGTTTGAGAGATGCTCTGTTGACATGCTTACAACACCATAAACTGAGAAATAGATATATTAGGGTCAGATGATACCACTTTTGCCTAGACTGCTGTGTCCCAAACATATAGTTGGCAAGTACTGCTAGACTACAGATGGCGAGTGTCTCTTCATAACTAGACTGGAGTTTCCTGCAATTTCCAAATTAGCTGAGCTACAAATATGATTTGCAAATTGCAAACCAAAACAAGGTAGCCAAAAGAACAAACCTTTTTTTTTTATGCCCCCCCACTGTCTGTATTGCAAAAGCAGACAAGTTAGGATCACTGGATCTCTGCCTTGTCTGTCCAGTGCCCTAATGCCTTGCTTGAACTCTTCTTTAATTGCACTACCTGTCTAAAAACTTTAGGTCAAATTCAGCTTTTCTAATTAGACAAAACTTTGGTTTACTGCAAAGTTTTTGATTAAATAAGAGGGCTCTTTAAAGCTTAGGGTATCCTCAGGTGGGCTCTCATGAGCTTGCATTTGTTAGGTTAGATCTGACACGAACCAGGCAGGTGCAACTCACCTGAAGCCAGCACATTTGCATCAAAAATACATCAAAATGAGGTTTTGAATGTAAGAAACAATTTCCAGCCATCACTCAACAGAGTCACAAACCATATCCTCCTCATATCATAGTGCCACCAGCATGAAACCAAGTGGGCATGGAGCCAGGCTGCGCAGACACCAGTACTGGCATGACTGGGTTGCAGAGTCTAAATTCAGAATTTGGTCTTTGTTTCAGACATACACACAGAAGTCTCACAAAAAAACAACATGGAAAATATTATAAATAGAAAACAGAATGGAGTTTGGTGGCTCAAAATCCCGAGCGAATGCAATATTCTCTTAAGCCACAAAAAATACAGAGCTTGAGAGACACTGAGGAAGCTGCCCCTGCCAAAATATTTCAGCCTTGACAGGGAGAACAGGAAGATTCTGTTTCTATAATTATCTGTTCCTTTGCCTCAGTAAGACCACCAGTTTATTGCATTGGGCTAGTAAAGGCTTCTCAGATGCCAGAAATATCCAAGAGTTTCCACCCTAGCCCAGTGCTCAGGTGGCAGAGAACTCTCTTAACCTATTACTGAACCCCTAAACCATTAAAGTGCTCTGCAAGGCAGGGCTGCATCAGCATGAGTGAGGGCTGGAAATCATTCCAGCAACATTATTCAGCTCAAAACCTCTACTCGAGTGTGCAGAGAGTTTATTTGACCCAACGGGCCAGATCGAGCTGTGATTGCCTTACCTCCCCGCCAACTGCGACAGAATTGCACAAGCATGAGCAGAGTCTGGTCCAATAACAAGTAATTTGCCATATGGAAGCTACTGAGCAGACATCTGCAGGACACTGAAAGTGCTTTTCTATATACAGCGCTGAGTGCTACAGTTGTGCATTCCACAGAGACTCAGCTTGCAAAGGGATAGAAATGAAACATTATTTAGGGTTTTGGTTTCTTGGCCTTGAAAACTGAAATCTGAAAACAATTAAAGCCCAGTGCCATACCAAATCAGTTATGCAGTCATTCCTGGATTTTCCCATGGAATTTTTACATAAGAATTAGGCTGTATTTGATGCAAACTAACACACACACAAAGAATTGTGCTGGTCAGAGGCAGACCAGCTTATAGATGAGTTTCAGGAGTTTTTGCAAATGCATGTAAAAAGTGAATCAGAGGCGTACTGAAACACGCCGCTAAAGATTACTAGAAATCTGATGACAGCTCACCCATTAAAAGCTCTATCATGCCTTACAGCTTGTCCCTGAAAGATGGTTTTCTGTACCCTCCCATGCAGGCTTTGCTTATCTTCTCTGTCACCGAAGATTTCCCTCTCCAACACACCTTGCACACTCTGTGCCACAGATAGGGGCACTGGAAATACCCTTCCCCTCTCTCTTCAGACACCTTTTGGTCGTGGCACTGCAGGGGGATGAAGCGAGCCCTGTGTTTTTTCGAGGAAGGAGCAACCTTTGATGGTAGGTTGGCTGCTGTCCAGGAACTCACAACGAAGAGGCTCCCTGCAGCTTTCTCAGCTCTTTGTGTACCCTTGGAGCAGCTGGGCAAAATCTGGCCTCACAATGGTGTGTCTGTAATGACACAACCAAATCCAGTTGCACGGAAGGGAAACACCATCCAACTGGAGGTCAAGCTTTGAATTATAATGGTGCTCTCCAGACTCCAGATATCTGAATCAGCTGCTCCCCCCTCCACTCAGAGCACTGTAGCTAATGTTTCTTTATCCCATTAAAAGTCCAGTTACCTTGAGAGGAGGGGATTTCTGCAATTCTTTCAGAAAAATGAATTGTTTGCCCATGCAAAGGGATGAAAAAGACAGCATATTCACCAGGCAAGAGAGTCAGGCAATCAAGTCTCTTTAGTTTGTATTCATTACAATATGGTACAAACTGGTACAAACTTCTAGTGAGCATGACTGTGCAAGAGCAGATCTCTGATTATTTTCTAGTACCCTGTTAGTGCATTTGATTCAATTCACTTCTGTAGCCCATTCATGACTATCAAAATCACTGCAAAACTCACTAGATTTAGTGACAGGTGCTACAACTGACCTGCAGAGGAGTCCTGGAGATAGCCTTCCCCAGATCTGAGATATGGACAGCATGGTGCGGAGCACAGAGTCCCCATGGGGGTCTGGGGAAAAAAAAAAAAAGAAAAAAGAAAAAAAAAGGGGGGGGGCTAAAAAACAAGCTAAAGAAAAAAAAGCGCTAAATTAAAAAAAAGCTTTCCTTGAGTTTGGACCCATTTTGAACCTTTTCTGGTTAACTCAAAGCTTTTCTTTCATTGAACCAAATGTTGTCATAATTTTCACTGCATTAATCTCTAGAGTTTAAATCCCTTTTTTAACATGACACTTTGGATGTGAGATGACAAATGTTAATATTCATTATTCTACAAAGCTATAAATATCCTGAGGCATAGCAACTCACTGGAAAGGACACGACCAAAATTATTTCCCCAGCCCTGTGCTTACATCCAGATCTTCATCACAGATAGTCTTTTTCACATACTGAAATGCTTTTGTTGCACTTATTTTGGCACTAAAGTTCACGCACATACTTTTATTTTAATGGATACTTGTAAAGTTAAATTAAAATATTCAAACTTTCCAGTTCAATGTAGGCAACTTCCACAGACATTCACATTCAACCTATAGACCTTTACCCTGTTGTAGTGCATGAAGAAAAGCAGTCATTTCAGAAGCTACTGGAGTTTCCCTACTGATCTTTTCCTACAGATTCTTTTTCTAGCAAGACCTTACTTGCAAAGTGTTTTCCTATCAGAGGCTTGCCAGATTTTTGGGGCAATGCTGAACAAAGGTCTTACCACCTTTGTAACACTAAACAGCCCTTAGTCTCTTTCATAAACCTGATAGCCTGTAAATCTGACGGTCCACACCCTCTGCATTCCTATGTCACATACTAACAGCCTCTTCTTTAATTACAAGGTGTGGCATTTCTGGACAAGAGACAGCTAATCCTCCAGACGTGCATGTTACTTACATTTACCCTAGAATTTCTCCTTTATGCAAAGCTTTGGCTCTGAAACTGCAAAGGTTAAACATCACTGACAAAATCTCTAGCTCATGGCCACACTTTGATGACATTTAATATTCTGGTTCACTAATGATTAAGTGTTCTGAACATACAGGACTGGGATCTAAAAGCTGGGAGGTATTTGGATCATGCCGGTATCTGTTACAAAAACTAACCATCTGCAAAACTAAAACTTCAACAGGAGACCATATTAGCATGCTACTTTGAAGCTCGCACAACTGCAGTTGTCTTGATGAATTCTTGATTAGAAAGAATAAGAGCTAAAGCGCTGAGTTTCTTACATAAAACAGTGAGAAGACATGCTGGCAAACAGTGAATGATTTTGGCTGCTGCAGCTGGGAAAGCAGCATTGCCCAGGTGTGCATACTCACCTGGGGCTGCGTAGCCCCCCGAGACTCTTTGGCTACACTGGGCTGCAAACAGGGGACAGGAGGCTGTCGGGACTTTGCTGTACAGGAACGATGGGACGGGCCCTGCAAAGCGGGAGAGCTCAGTGCTAGCTTTGCTGGAGCTGGCAGCTGAAGCACACCTCACCCGAGACTGCCCAGCACAGGGGAGGACCGCTTCCCGCAGAAGGGCGGCCAACACTTCTCCTGGGCTGTTGCCCACTGCACTGGGCTGTTTCCTCACTTCATCCAAGTCTGTCACCCACAGAGCTTCCCACATCCCACAGCTTCAGGAAATCCAGAAAGCCTCAGCCCCAGCCTTCCTCCAGCCGCACAACCCTCCTCCCCACCTTTCCCTGAAATACTTCTGCTCAAGAGTTGCTCTCTTGCTGCCATCTTTTCAGCCCAGGAGAAAAAAGAAACCACCCTCACCTCCTTCCTCTCAGCTCTGAGAAATCCCCACTGTGTGTTACCCTTCCAGTGGGTGCAACAGCGTGGGCAACTCTTGACCAACGGCGACTGCCAGAGATGAACTTACTTGGTGGCAAGTTGTGTCTTCTAAGGGAAAAAGACTTCTGACTGTGGCCATGCACACAAGCAGCAAAGGTCCCCTGTGTGTAATGAAGCCTTAAAAAGCCAAAAAAAATTCAGGACTGAAACACTCTTAGGCCAAGGCAATGATTTGCCATGGCGTAGCACACACTGCATGCTCGCACATCCACATCTCTGTGCATGAGGGAGTTGCAGCCCCAAGATTTGTGTTGCCGATAGCACATCACTGCCCTCATCAAACACCCCTCTCCCTCCTCCAGAGATACCCAGTTACCAGACCTCCAGCTGCCTCCACCACAAACCCTGCTTGGCAGTGCCTGACCCATGCCCACATTCCATGCTTGCTGCCTCCATCCACAGTTCCCTCACTCGGCATCACCTGCTGGAAGCAGTGGCCAATGCCCCCAGGCACGCACAACACATCACCACTGGGTTACAGAGAGCAAAAACTTGGCTTCAGCTACTCAGAAGGGACTTTCTGACCAGCTGAGTGAAAGTGCATTCTCTGAATTCACCTGAATCTCTGTACTGGGTGCCAGAGCAGAAATTCCCCTGGAGCCCCTGGAAAGCACCATGGTGGAGCAGGTTGTCCCCCTGCAGCCTGTGGAGAGATCATGGTGGAGAAGGTCATGAAGGACTGCCTGTGGAGAGGACCCACGGTGGAGCAGGGGAACACTGTGAGGAGGAAGGAAAGGTAGAGAGGAGCCATTATGGACTGACCACAACTCCCATTCCCCATCCCTTCCACTGCTCGGGACAGGGAGGTGGAGGAGTTGAGAATGAAATTGAGCCTGAGAAAAAGGAGGGAAGGAAGGCGCTGTTCTGGTTTTTGGTTAGTTTTGTTGGTTTTTTTCCCCCTCACTATCCAACCCATTTTTATTGGCAATAAATTATTTTTCCCCAAGTTGAGTCTTTTTTGCCTGTAATTGACAAGTGATCTCCCTACCTTTATCTTGACCTGCAAGCTTTTCTTCATATTATTTTCTCCCTCAACCTGTTGAGGAGGAGGACTGAGAGGGCAGCAGGATAGGTATCTGGCAGCTGGCCACTGTCAGCCCCCCACAGTCATAAATTGGACCAACCACCAGACAGAAAGAAGAGAGAGGAGGACAAGAAGAGAGCAGAGTTACCCTGACACTCCAGTTCAGACCTGGAGCTCATGATGCTTCCCAGTTAATTGAGCTGATGAATTGAATAGGAGGATTGGCCTGGACACAGAACTCACTGCAACACACACTCATCATGAGGCTGAATTTGCGGGTTTGGAAGTTACGTGCAAGGGCAAGGATATCTCTGTTCTCCTGCCCAGAGACAATGCACTTAAATAGGACTGGATCTTTCCTGAAGCAGTCCAGGAAAAGTTCGCTGAGGGGAAGGATCATGAAAGAAATCAGGAAAGGCAGAGATCAGTAATCCAGAGCATAGCAGGAAAGATGGTGAAAAGATACCCCTTTTGGGGGCCACTAAGAAAGCTAGTACAAAATACTGGGGTGGGTTTTGGCTCCTAACTTTTGCTAACCGGATTATCTGTTGCCAGATGTAGTGCTCCTACGCTAATGCACTCCTCTGCCATTTCTACCCAAAACTCCTTTAGCCTGACTTCCAACTCTGCTGCTTAAGAATGCCAGGCAAGCACATAAACCCCCTCTGCTCTGTGGCTGAATGCAGTAGAAAATTTATTATTGGAAAAAGAAGAAATGCAAAAGGACGATCATCTCTGGATATAGCCCAGGCAAAATGTAACGTGCTATAACACAGCCCTGAAAGGCACTACTAGCAAAATACCCTGGCATGTCACAGCATCCTCCCAACTTGTACAAAAGCTGCTTTGTTGCTGATCTGAGTTTTCTCTATTCCCAGGCGTAACTGAATTGTGGTTTTTTTATGGGTTGCCTGGCCTCCCCATTAAGTCTTCTGGGCCATCATTAAGGCTGGGTAAGGCGAAGCTCTTTAATTTTTTTTTTCTTTCTTCTTTTTTGCAGAGCTTCTTTCTAGCCTGTTATCAGCTGATCTGCAGAAGCTGCAGAATGATATGCAGTCCCTCTCCTGAAGCAGTTCCTGAATAACCAACTGTTGCTTCTTCCTCCTGGAGCCACCAGGAATGAGCCCTGGGCTGGGGAGGGTGGACAGTATCATCAGCATTGCACTGTCTCCCAACACTCAACTGCTGCAGCTCCTCCAAGCCTCCCCTTTGCACCTCAAAAGCAACTGGGAAGAAAATGAACTCACATACAAAACCCACCTGCAAGCTTCAGATCATGAAGAAGTTTCTGGGTGAAAAATGAAAACATCCAAACTCAGAATGACAGTCTTTGTAAGCAAAACTGCTTCCTTCCAGTTTCTCCGGCTTCACCTGCTTCTCATGCTTGACACAGCGAAAAATCCCATAAGAAGCTCATCTATTCATACCCAGGAACTGCTCATGTTACTAATGTGTATAATCTGGATGCAAAAATCATCAAGACATTAGTGCATTCTTGAACCATATCCTGTCATATTCATTGCGGGAAGCACAGGGAAAAAAAAAGTATAACCTTTTATGCAAAAACCTGACTTCTTTTATCTGTGCTGCATGTAGTGAGCCTGGAAGTCTGAAAGAGAAGTCAGAGTTACCCAATTAGTTTGTCAGGTGTTCAGAAAGTTGTGGTTAAGGTAAGAAGAGGGCAGGCATCTCTACTTCTGTGGCTGCATAAGAACTAGTCCATACATACAGAAAAGCACCATCATAGAGAAGACCAGCTTAAAGAAAACAAAAAGCAGACTGATGTGAAACTGGTGGTGAAATAAAGGAGGGCAATAGAAACTCTAATGAGAAGCTACTTGTCCATACCTGGAGTCAGAGGATGGAGGCAGCAGATTTCAGAGAAATATGTTTTAATTCATAACCTAGTTACAGCACATTTCTCTCCCCTCTCAGTGTCCTTCCAGTCTGCTTTTTGTGGCCTTTTTGCCATCACTACATTCTCCAATTTACAGACAACATCCAGAATGAGCCTTCGATCAGTGGGGAGGACACCAGTGCTATCTGCTTTTCTTTGCACCTGCTCCGCAACTGAGGAAGAACAACAGGCCACAGCTCATCTGATATTTCATTGCTTGGGAATTCATCAGCCCAAAACTCAATGTTATTTCAGGGATATTCTTGAAGTTTACAACCAGCAGGTTGATGTAGAAGTAATTGCAGAAGTAGTATTTGCTGTGCAAGCCTACATAGTGCCAGGGAGTTGCTAGCAGATCTATAATCACCTTTCAGAGTGACAAAACCAAATTTCTAGATCACAGTTGCCGCTGCCACCTCAATGCTTTGCAGCTCCCAGATCAGAGGAAGTGCTTCCTGTAGCTCCAGGAAGGCGGCTTTATCTATTCTGGTCACCTTTGTCTTCATCACACCCAAGTCTCAATCTCTGCACTTGTAAAAAAATGGTGGGGGAGAATGCAAGGGAAAAATAGGGTAACGAAAAATAGCATAAAGAAAAACAGCCTCTGTTCACACCCTTACATTCAAGAGGTCCAAAACTATTTGTAATTGCTAGTCACTGTAACTGCTCTGGAAAACAACCTGTCTCTGATTTACTCTATATCTCTTTGCAGCAGCTTCTACTGTGGCACAAGGAAGAAACAAAGCAGCTGTGTTTCAGGTTTATCCATTGAAGAGACACAAAGTTTAGACCCAGATTCAAACTTCTGCCTGCAAAAGCATGGCTCCAAGCTCAACTGGCTGGCAGAATTTTGCATTAAAACTCCTAGGTTTGCCCTCATCTAGAGAACATAAAATTTCACTAGTTAGATAGAAGCTTAACAAATGGTCTGAGCAGAGATTTCACAACAAGTACGTGATGATTAACTGCAGGATCAGAGAGATTAAAGGTGGGAAAGAACTATTAGATCATTGCAGCCCTATGGCAGTTGCAGAGTTGTTCTCTGCAGTGTCTCTCTCCCAGCACTTTGTTCAGGCTAGTTTTGAGTGGCTCAAGCAGAGGCTCTCCCAGTTTCTTTCTGGAGGCTGTTCTACACTTAAGCGGATCTTGCTGATATTAACTTGATATTTAATTCCACCTTGCTCCACTCTATAGCCAAGAGCCATCTTAAATAGTCTTTTTTCCCACTGGTATCTTTGTGTTGCTGTTTTCTGCCCTTATGTAACTTTGTAAATTCACATCTATTTTTCTGTTTGCTGTCATTTCTCATGACTGAGATCAGCAAGGAGTAAATAGCAGACTTCCATGTATGTCATGCTCTTCCCAACCTCCATTAAACCAGTCCAGTCTTTCTTTGGACATAGGATATTGATTTTCTGTAGTTTGACTCGTCATGTAATTTCCTGCTCCTGCTTTTGACTCTTCATGAGGTGCCAGCACAACAGAATGCAGGACCCACCAATTAATGAGATGTAAAGACAGAAGAAAGGCTTTCTTGAGGTATGTGCTTTTGACAGGAGATAGATGCAGACTCAACTTGAGGCCTCATGGACAGCTTCAGGTCAGTTCCTGCTCTGACTTGGATCCATAGGCTTTTTACTCTGCATCCTGGGTTTAGGTGTAAAGCACTGTAGCTGGTGCCGATGAAAAGGAGTTTGATTTTGTCGTAATGTACAAAGCAGCACGCAGAAACTATTTCACAGACTGGGGCCGGGAAAAATACGTTCCTCTCTTCAAGTGACATTAATGGAATATTTTCTGCTGGATCAGGATCAGACATTATGAGGTAGACATGGTCTAATTCAGAGAAGGATGTGGGATGAACAGATGCCAGAGTGAACAGTCCTAATGACCCTTGCTTTAAAAGAGCCCAGAGACAAGACAGAACAAGGCCACGGCTCCAGGAAACAGCCTGGCAAATGTGTCCACACGTGTGCATGTCCTCCAAAAAGCTACACCCAGCCTCCTGCCAGCATGCCAAATCGAGCCTGCAGGCAGCCAAGAGGTTTCAGGTTCCCGCTCAGACAAAACAGCAGCTACACGGCCACACGCACAATTTTAACTCTGAGAGCTGTCACAAACGCAAGTGCCTGGTGTTGATCCCAGCACTTCTAAATTTTCTGAATTCCCTGCTTACTGAAGGGTGAAATTAGACTCATGCTCACAACTTCCAGCTTGCAGAAAGCAGCTCGGAGCAGGTAGAGAAGGGTACAGTGCACCGAGAATAAAAAAAGATTATTGTGGGTGCAGAGAAATATATTCCAGCACCACAGACTTTGTTGTAGCAAAGTTCAGACTGGGAATTTGCATATGGAAATTCTTTATGAAGGTACTCACGTTAACAACCTGAATTGCACTCTTAAGAGATTACAGCAGTTAGGGAGAGGTAAATGAGCTCTGTCAAAACAGGAACAGCTCTAAGTGATTCCCCAAAGCAGGATCGGGGCATGCACCATGGCAGATTTCTTCCATATTCTGGCACTGGCTAGGGAAATTATGGAGGTGTTCAAAACAGAGGCTCTGGCAACAGTTCTTGTCCAGCGATGTGGAGTCTGAAAGAATTGCAGTCAAGGCAGTGTTGATGGAAACTTAAAAAAGGAAAAAGAGTTAAGGCTGTAGTTCAGACAGCACTGAATAATCTCTAGTTTCCCCAGTTCAAAGGCACAGGAGATGCTGTGGTCATGTCTCTTCATCAGTCTCTGAGCATCAGAGAGACTTTAGGAGGAATAGAGGAGGGACAGGAGGGCAGACCCATGGGATCACCTACAGTGGAGGGCTGCGCCCAAGATGCACCTTCCTGTTGAAGCACCTTTGCGTGCCATGTAGCCACACTTTGGGAGCCTCAGCAAGACTGCAACTCTTCTCCAGACAAGCACAGGAGAGCCATAAGGCAGCTGTTTCTCCCCAGTAAGTCTCACTTAAACATCAGCAGATATTTTGAGCAGAATCTGCATGTCCCAGGTAAGCCAGGACCCAGGACAAACGCACAGCAGTCAGAGAAGACCATTTTGCCACGCACAGAGCTTGAGGCATAGAGGTCTTTCATACTATGCAGATTTGGCCATCACCAAACAGTTCCAAATTTTTGCCATTCCTTGTAGCCATCAGAAGCTGCATACAGATACACCTACAGAAAATACACACACAGAGCTTTCTGATCTTTCTAATCTTCTGCTGTTTCTCAGGGAAGGTTATGTCTCTCAGACCTCTGCAGTATACTTTTGTCTGGAAGGAAGCACAGTGGGTCTGGCAAGCATCAAGGGTTTAAAGCGCTGCAGCCAGCTGCTCTCGCTGACCCCAAAAACTTCTCAGTCCTGCTCGACTGCTGTTTCCTCAGTCCAGCTCTGTGAGAAGGAGGAAATAACGATTCCATGAGTGTCCTGCTATGGTATGTGTCCCAGCAGATCTCCTCTGACAAGCCTTGCCCAGGGGTCTGCCCCTGTGCTGGGTTACCAATGTCACCGAAGGTGTACCAGAGCCGATTACGTGCCCACCCTCTGCTAAGTCTGGCACGCTTTGCTTAAATTGACCATACTCCTTATGAAAGAGTGAAATGAGGATAGCAAAAGTAGTGGAGCCTGTTTTTCCATGTAAGTAGTGTAAGCTGTAGAAAACGGACATGCGCGATGGATACGGTAGATGAAGCTGTGTGGTTGTTACAGAAAGGAACAACCCATTTTTGGAAGTCAAAAGCTCAGAGAGAACAGACCTGATGATGACTCTGCAAGACCCAGAGCACTATTGCAGATCCTAAGAGATTTATCACATGTGGAGTGCAGTGTTATGGACAGTGGAGACTGCCTCGGGGCCTGTGGCTGTGCATGGTGAGGACAGGACTGAAGCACTGTGGGGCTGGCACTGCCTCATGCTCCCAAACTTACCTGAGATTCTTGCTTTTTTAAAATCTCATCAGTGTTCTTTTGTGGTGTTTTATGCTCTCAGGCTGCAAAGAAGCATTCTCTGCTCTAAAAAGAAACAGTCTGTTTAATTTTTTATTTTTTTTTCCCTTGAAATGAATGAATGTAAAGCATCACTCAGTGACACTCCCTGCCGCTGAATCCATCTGCACCCTTTGTGTTTTCACGGACATATTTTCCATATAAAAACCAGTTCTGTCTTCTTCGCTGCTATATGAAAGGCTCAAACAAATGTCAGAAAACTGACTGACAGACTGTACAGGCAAAGCGGAGAACCTGACTGCGTTCAGGGGCTGTCAAGAGCACAAAGTAAACAAAAGAATAGATCTATGTAATTTTTCCTCAAGAATCTCTTTCAACTGCAACTCTTATTTTAGATGTTACTCGTGAAGGAAGGCACAACACAATGTCAGTGTGTTTTAAATGTAAGAAGTCTCATTAGTTTTGACAAATATGTTTCTCTGATAAATTTTATTATAAGTATCAGAGGCATAAAGCCTAAACAACATTATGTTTTTAGCAACTGTATGAAAATTATGGCTTTTTAAACCTACCATAACCATTCAAGAACCATAACGTGTGATTGCAATGCCCTGGTTTTGTCCTTCCTCAAAGCCTACCTCTAGCTCTGCCCCTATGTTATTCCTGCTTTTCCCTCCTACCCCATGCACAACCAGGACAGAGCAGCAGGATCGCCCGTGCTCTTTACTCAACTTGCATCCCCCTGCTTGATGAGGTTGTGCCACATATAAATACGTGGGCGAAGGATATTCAGGTTTTGCAGAAATCGCCACCACCATGTATGAGAGAGCTTACATGGCTTCCTGCTGCAATACAGGCTGTGTGCAGGGCTGACTGAGCCGCCCTCCTAAACTGGGATTTACTCTCCTGCCCTGCCAGAGACTCTCAAGCCAAGGGAGAAAGAGAAAGAGTTGCAGATGCAGGTTAGGTTTTAAATCCCTCTTTCCGACAGCATCATGCAGCTGCATGCTGCAAGCACATCTGACAGACATTGGACCCAGGGGAGAATCAGCTTTGAAAAACCTTCCCTGGGTTTTTTTTTTGCTCCTTTTACTGCATTCTCTGCATTTCTTCTTACTTCTGAAGTGGGTAATTTTTCTCAGTGAAAAAAACCAGACAAAAGCGGGGAGAAAAGGGAGGAGAAAGGTATGCTGCAGCAAGTGGGCAGGAGAGGAGCACTCCCTGCATGGGAGCACCCAGGGAAAGCACCCGGGCAAGGAGAGAAGCTTTCCATGGGGTTTGTAACCTCTCATACAACTGGTTCACCAGTACAAATCACCAATGCCCCCACAGTGCAGCTTTGCCATTGCTAATGATGGAAACACAGCAAAACCTGAAGCGTTTGCAACCACAGCCTTGGTAACCCACCACCCATGCATAGCCCTTCCAGCTCTACACTGAGAGGGGCACAGAGCTGGGGAGGCTGGGGCCATCTGGCTCCTCTCTGCTGGCTCAAACGCCTGTGCTTCACATACCCCAGTTCATCAGCTCCTGTACACCAAGAGGAATTTGACCTGCATCCCCCTTGGATCCTCTTCAGCTGGGGAGACCACTGCTTCACTTCACCACTTCATGCATGCCAGGCAGCCATGGTGATGGCCACTGGCTTTAGATGACTGCACTTGCAGCACAGCTACACTCAAAGCATAAAGGATTTCTATATATGCAATAGGAGTATTCACATTGCTTAAAGGTGGGGGGGGGGCGGCTTTATTTTAATTTTGTGGTTTTTTCCCATTCTACCTGGAATTCAGATTTATGTAACATGTAACCAAACGTGTCAAGGTATCTGAAGGCTCAAAATGCACAATGCAATACTATAATATACCTCTTTGTTATGCTAATTATTTCTTCCCAGCTGCTCCTGCAATGAGCGCCAGCCCAACCTATCAAAGGGGAACAAAAACTCTAGGCGAGGTTTCTGCTGTAAGGTCCCTTACCTCTGCACTCATGGGGCTGGGTCTCTTTCGGCACCTGTAAACCAAGCCTAGAGGTAAACCAAAACAGTTTAATATTGCAGCTCCACTGCTGCTGGGAGCACGAGCTAGGAATTAGAAAGTGATACCCTCTTGACAGCCAGGTTGCCATGATTTACATTTTTCTGTCGGGTCCCCTCCCCCTCCACATGCATCTTCTCGGCACTTCTGAGCAAAGGGGAAAAAACGAGGCAGCGTGGGAACGCATCCAGTCAAACCTCAGAGGCTCTGCCAAGGTTCTGATTTTGGCACCCACCAGGGTAGCACTATGTGATCATGAAGGATTTTTAGTGTGCGGGTGTCAGATTCATGACAGCCAGAAAATGCTGTGGTTGCATTATTTAAATTAAAATTAAGTTTCAAAATAATAATAGAGGGGGAAAAGGGTTCATACGTTCAAAATTAAAAGAATAAAATTATCAGCCTGGTTGCCTTTCCATTATTTAGGCTGATATTCAGTTAAAAGCTCTGTGTTTCTAGAGCTTAGGAAGATATTTTATTGATAGCACATGGAAATATTCAAAGGGAAGAAGGAGCTTTGGCAGCTGGAAAGGGACTACTGGGGGCCACTGGCAGCTTGAGAGGCTCAGAAGACCACCAGGAAAGTGGGGCAAGCTTGTTAGCCGAATGTCTTATTTATAATGGTCACTAGTGAAATACCTCAAAAGCTGACATTATGCTGTCATCTTTAAGCCTCAGAATTAGCAAACGGGTGCTTTCAACGGGTGGATAAATTCATACAATAAAAAAATCCTCATCTCAGCCTGCATGCAGAATAAGGAAAATGATCTGACAGTGGCTTATGCCCCACTCGTATTTTGATTTTCTTCATGACTGTGATGATTATACCAGTTATTTTAAATTTTCCATATTGGAGCAATTCTTCAATGAAAATACATTTCAGGATTGTGTTAACACTACACACCTTACTTCTCATAGCAAACACAAAATGAAATTTGCCACTATTACACTAATTAGTCTGCTGGCAAACCAGAATCCTATCTGTCATGCAGAGAAAGGGGTCAAAGAAGGAATAATATGTATTCAGCCTCTGCCGGTAAAAATGTAGGTTGCTCAACATTTAAAAATTAGTCAAACTACAGTTTCAGGATAATAATAATGATAATATTAATAGAAATTGAGAAATGTAGGTCACTTTGGTCATACTTGTTGAGACTCACGGAGATTAATTTGGGCAAAACATTACATTGAAAGTACATTACACTAACAGCATAGCGACACTTAATGTCTGTGCATTGTAATATAAAGGGCAATTGCCTTTTGAGCTAAAACCACACTACTTTATTCAAAGGAACAAATAGCCCCATGGCAGCTCCACTGCTAAGAGAATGTGGCTGGTAAGCAGGGCCTACTTACAGAAGTAAGTACAGAGGATTTAGCCCTTAAACAGTAAGGCATGGAGGGGGAAATTACAAGGATTTTTAGGGTTGATGACGGAATAAATATTTTACACATATACTGAGAGACAGAAGTTATTTTGGAGTCAGGAAATAAAACTGGATTTAAAATTATCTGCTACTTGACTCCAGTTTTCAGTAGCAGATGCTTTCCTTAACTAAAGAGGTAAATATGGAGTAGCTGGTCCCACACTATACGGGGTGGAAGAAGAAGATTGCCATTTGAAACTTTTTCCGGTTAAGAAAATGAGGCAGAGGGGAAAGACAAACCTAACAATAACCAAAGGTGTGGGTGGGTCAGCTGGTATGGCCAGGCACAACTTGTCCAATCAACAACATCACCTTGGAATCATCTCCCCAGGGAAGTGGTGGATTCCCTAACACTGGACATCTTCAAGACTCAGCTGGACAGGGTGCTGGGCCATCCTGTCTAGACCGTGCTTTTGCGAAGAAAGGTTGAACCAGATGTTCCTTGAGGTCCCTTCCAACCTGGTTTTCTGTAACTCTTATGATCTCACAACAACTGAGGGTCTCATTGCCCATCACTCGGCAACCCCAAACTGCCAGAGAGCATTTGACACCAGCCATGGTGTACAAGTGCAAAAAATGCTTTATTAGAAATACAAGGTGGTGAGAGGACACCATCATCAGGTGGTCCCTCTACACTTGCTGGAGACACACAACTGTGACAGCTACGGGCCAGTTTCCCATGGGAGAGGCACAGCCACCGACTATTGACATGCTATCACCCTCCTTCGCAATGGCCAGAGCCCTTATTATTTTCAGGAGGCAGACACAGCCCACAGTACAGAAAGAGGAGCCTGGTGGGGTATTCCACAAAGAAAGTACCCCTGCAGGAGGTCACACTAAATGGATTGACCTTGAGCAGACAGACCATTCACCTCATTTCGGCAATCTCAGTATGACAGACTAGGTGCTCTCTGCAGTAAATTAGATAATTATGCTGTATTAATTGAGAAGAATTACTAGGAATGGAAGACAAGTTATTTTTCAAATTCAGTATCTGTTATGGGGGTTTTGTTAGGTTTGGAGGTTTTTTTGCTTATCACGCATACTTCTGAGTGAACACAGACCACCCATCTATGACTTCTCTTACTCCCCACATTCCTGAGACGAGCTTGAGCACAGAGATTAAAATAAGTTAATGTACTTGCATACCTGCCCTTTCAGCTGGACCTGGTGAGAAAGTTTTGCGCACTTTGCAGTATGCACCACTCTTACAAAGCAAAAGAACCAAAACTCCTCCTTCTCCAAGGATACACTCCCTTGCTATGACTTAAAGACTAGGGAGCGCAACAACAAGCCAACTACAGCCCCAGATGCAACCATTTTCACATGATTACTCTCCTGGAGTTTAACCTAACCTTCAACACCTGACCCCGGGCCCCCTGACATGGAAAGCCACTGACCCCAAATGGTGAATTAAGTCTGGTCTTAAAGCCACAGCTGCTTTGCTTCATGCTCTCTGTGGAGAGCCAAGAGGAGTGCAGGTCTCATCCTAACACCCCTCGGCCCTGGTTTGTGTTCAGTTCCCCAACGCAGACCCGGCCGGCTGGGTGCACCTCGCGTTCGCAGCCTTGAGCTGAGCAGGATTAGCTGCTGCGGAGGCACTCGGCACCCTGCCACGGTTGTGTTTACATTAGAGAAAACGGACCTCACAGAGACAGTTTGCAAACACCACAAAATGAACTTTTGTAAACTCCCTTAGTTTAGTCATCTTTCCCCATCTGTCAGAGAAGTTAAAGTGAGATTGAAAAACACAGGAAATTACTGTGTATTCCAAGTAGTCGTGACTGAGCGGCTTGGCTGTTACATGGGATGCCTTGTAGAAGATTCACATCTTCTAACATTTCCAGCAAGATGCTCTGCAGCACTTCCCCGGCTGCGATCTTTTAGCACACTCTGCACTCCCTGCCAGGAAAAGCCTCTGGGGTGCTTAATGCAGCTGTGGAAAAACTCATACCAGTACTGAGGAGCCCAAAAGGTTACCTCCAGAAAGCAAGGGCAGCCCCTTTCTTCAAGGTTGCAAAGCAAGTGACAGGCAACGAAAACGGTTGGGTCCCTCTGGGAGGCTTCCATGTGAGAGTTACATTAACTGAATAAAATGCCAGATGAAATCCTTTACCCCACAGCAGCTTAAACCTTTCTCTGATGTGACTGACTGGCTCTTTTTGTGATAAAACTTAAGAAACTTTTTATCAATGTTCCTGGCGTGAGTAAGCAGCAATTCCATTTGCTGTAGCCTTTATCTCAAGAAGGCAATGAAAGGGCATGAGTTGAACACAGGCTAGAAATCACCTTCACGTCTCAGCTTCAGCCATAGCCCTTTAGTCACCAGATCGCTACCACAGCGGCAACTTGAGCTACCAGCAGCTGGAAATATCATTTAGCTGGGTGGGTCACAACTGGCATGAGCCTCCAGAGAGGCCACAAAGCAGCCAGACACACTGGTTAGTTTGTTTAAATTCCCTTTTGGATCATGCTGCACCTCTGAACCAGCTCCTTGCTTCCCTTGTGCAAACCCAGAGGGTGGTGGCACCCAGTGTAGTGCCCTGGCAATATGTCATGGTCTTAAGCCAAAGGACAGGCAGTAGATGAGAGGCATGATGGAGAGCACACAGGAAGATGAAATGTGAAAAACATCTTTTTGCCACAACCACAACTTTTGGGGTGTAACACCTCCAGGACTGAAATCAGCACTTCATTTCTGTGGCTCAGCCTGCGTTTATTTTCTCTGTGGAGCCAGCTGCTACGTTGGCATTGCAAATCAGTGCCAGCTGAGGCTATCTGAGTGCTGGGGATGCTTAAGTAACCATGTTAAGCTGTTTCAACAGTTTAGCTAATCCAGTAAAAATAGTAAAATTTTACCAAAAGTATAAAGTATATATGAAGCACAATGTTACTATGCCATGTGTTTTGAAAAAGCAGCATTATTTTTTAAACTCAAATGAACTAGGCATTTCCAAGGGAACTGTATTACCTGGTGGAAAGTGATCCTGAAGATGAAATGCCACTTCTGTTCTTAGTGACAGTAAAATGACCTGACAACAAAACCAGCTTTTTCTGCATTGTTTTCCACATGTTATTGAAGCAGCATTATAAGCAGGGATTAACCAGCTGAAAGGCACAGTGCGTTATAGTTTTACACTCCAGGAGCAAAGTAACTTATGGTAGAGGGTAAAACAATCTCCCTAGAGAGAAGGTCTTCTCTCCAGTTCTTCCAGGCAGGTAGGCAAGGATTAACTTCAGGAGCATTCATTTAGCAGTAATGCATGGGATATAGGGAATGAAAGGCATTAGTATAGTCTTGGAAAAGAACTATGTCTTGAAAATTTGTGATAACAGCAAAATGTCCTTAGTACTGGAGTGTGCAATGGGGAAAAGGCCTATCAGGTTTACACTCTTCACATGCCATAAATAAAATCAAATTTAAACCACAAAATCTGTTCAGCCTAACCCAAGTTGAAAACTCTATCAAGGTCTATTGAATTTCTGGCAACTGGACAAGGGTGTTCCCAACTCCCTTTTCTAACACAAAATACCTCTGTCTCTTCTGAAGCAAACAGGATAACTCAGTGGACTCCTGAGGCCAATATATCTACTTTCAGTACCTGCTATTATTTTATGAGGCACGGTCTGGAGAAAGGCATCAAAAGCCCACTCATCTGTAGGCCAACCTTCATTAGATGATACTTCATCCCTTACAGACCCTGGTGACGCTCAGTATGTCTGTCCCGAGCTGTAACAGATTACTTTCTAGGTGTCCCTGAACTAAAGCAGCTGTTCGAGAGGCCAGAGTAGACAGAGAGTTCTGCTGATCTACCACTTCAGCCAATGCAAATTCACCTCAGAAGTCTCTGTAATGGGTTACATGTGCAGGCTTGTTCCTGAAGACCAAGGAGCCCCTCAGGGTCAAAAAGCTTTCAGCTCTCCCAAAAGTGTTAGCTAATTTGTGGCTTGGGCAGCATTTGGCCAGGCGCTACCCTTGGCTGTATGTGCAAATCCACAGAGAAGTGCGTTACTTCTCAGTGCACCTTCAGGCTGTCTTAAGGTCTCCCAAAACCGCAAGAAGGCTGAGCTCCATCCTGGACTCAACTTTAGGT
>NW_010158676.1:0-6517 GCF_000695765.1 Mesitornis unicolor | reverse complement strand
GCGACTGGCAGCCTAACCTCTTCAGCGGGAAGCAGTTTGATTAAATGCTATTTCCATGAGTGAGGGAGGGGAACACAGGGGAAAGGACCCAATAGCCATTGGAGATGTAATATTAAAATGAATTTTGGTCATTTTAATAAATATATATCAAGGAAATGTCACTTTACTACAACAACACATTAGTATACAAGCATGTAATATTTAAGCTTAAAACATCAAGTGTTTATCAAATATTGGAAAAAAGCTGACATTACTAGACTATCTGAGTTTAACACAAGAAAAATCATTTTTTTAAAAAATTGGTCCTTGTGGACAAATGTCTAAATGATCCTACTCATACACTGTATGAATGAGATCTATATTTAATATTATTATTATTAATAATAAAAAAGCTTGTGTCTTGGAGAAATCAGGTGGGATTTATACTTTCTTTCTTTGTTGCTCTTCACAATGATAACCCTTACAAACTTGTCGGGTCCAACTCACCTGACCACATAAAGGTTATCATTGATTTGCGTCCTAGATACTCTGTGTGGTCACTCTGGTTGGGGTGGAGGAGCTTTTCCCTGTGACTCGAGGGTTTAGTCACAAAAACCGCCAAGTTTGCAAACGTGACTGCAGGGTGTGCACACTACCCAAAATTACCGTGGTCCAGGAGGACTCGGGCTGAACCCATGAAACCTAGAGCAGGTCTCTGACCCAGAGACGCAGCTAAGTCCAGCACCAGTCCAGGGACTCTAATGCCCTGCACCAAGCTGGTTGTTCCCCCGGCACGGAGGTGAATTTCACCCTTTGGCCAAGAACCAAGCGGAGAAGATGTTGCTTGAGTGCACGATGCTGTGGGAACAGGCAGCTATTATGAGTCAGCCCTGGCTTGGATGTGGCTATTTCGCTGAGCACATCCTGCCAGTTGTTATGGGGACTGTGGGAACTAATTAATTTGGTGGATCTAAGACTCACAATACTCTCGGTCCAGCCCTGACTGATGTCTTCTGGGCATTTTAAACAGCATACTTTTGCAAACGGTCTGCCTAGGGATGACTCAATGTTTTCTTTAGCGACTGAAATCTCAGCTCATTTCTCCAAAATGTTCTTTTTTAAAATTAAACCCCTTACATTCATTCAGATAAAATCGTGTTTATCGCCACATTATTGATTAACATTGTGCTTTTTGCTTTCTTGTCTTTTTTAAATCAATGGCAAAAGTCAGAAAACTCTTCACATGCTTTTGCAATCTAAAAGAGAGAAATTATGCGAAACAGAATAAAGTATAAAACATGCCACTGGTTCATGAACTTCATTATACGAAGAAGGAAAAAAAGAGCCCCAGCAACAGACAGTTGCCATAGAAACACTCAAGCATCGAATGCTTGTTTACAAGAGACATCTCTCTATTGTTTCTTAAATCCCTTCCTAAGGATGGCAAATCAAAAAGCAATTGAGCATCAAAAAGGAAGAACAGAGATGTTTGAATAGGAAGTTGAACTCAGTACTTCAAAGGTTAAAGGTTTCTAATAATATTGATCCACCTTGTGGGGTTGTTTTTTTTTTTCACTGTTTAGGTTAAATCCCTGCTGTATCAATGATTTATACTTAATTTTCACACTGGCAAAAATTAAGACAAAATGTAAGGCACCAAAAAAAAACCTGCCCTGTATAACAAGCCTCATTAGTTATTACAGCCGAGGTGAAAACACCCAAGTACTTGAGCTGCATGTTGTATTTTTGATTAAGATCCCATAAACAGGTTATTTCTTTATGCTATGTCCTATTTTGTCAGTTGAACAAGATGCTGAATCCAGGAATTCAAGAGCATCAGTACAAAATGTAAGGATGGTTTATTCCCAGTCCATGAAGATGGTCCTTTGTCAGAACAAATACTGAGTTACAAGGAGCACATCGCCCTTGCTGGCAGCATGAATTTGTTTACCAGACTTCTAATTCCTTGGTAAACATAATGGAGGTTCTTCTTAATTAATGGCAGACTTCTTGGAGGCGGGGACATACAAAACGATATGTTTTCCCCATCTGGCTGATTGGTATTTTCAGCAACAAAAGCTACACCATAGCTGTACAGACTACAGTGCTAAGCAGTAACACAACTGCGTTCTTTACGAAGTCTCCATATTTATAAATAGCCCGCTGATACGGATCATACAGACGCTTTACACAATCTGCTCTCCAGTCATTTAAAACTACACGTAATGTTTGTGGCATGATTGTATCATTCGTAGAAAACTATAAAAAATCCATTCAAAATAAAAATTTGATAGACAAACGAACATGCTGTGCATGCTCCAACAGAGCAAGAAAGATGCCTCATCTTTTACTTCCTTTGCTGTAGCAGATTTTGTTACTTGGTAAGGATTCCTTTTTCCTCAAGGATTTTTTCCAAGACTCACTTATGTTGTTCTTGTCATTGCATCCAGTCTCAAAATAGTCATAAAATTTGCCTTTACATTAGAGAGCATGGGTGCCCCTTACAGGTTCACAGTTTAGAGCGACGCTCTCTTGCTCAGGTTCATCATCTCCTTTCTCGTCATTAAATTTTGCCTTTTTCTGATTACTGTGAGACCTGGCATTAGTGATGAATATTTCATTAGCAGGTATCTGGTCATCACTCCTGTAAGAAGGGGCACTGCCAATGTCATAATCCACCTGCTGGGAACAGCTTGGAAAAGAAATGGGGGGGGGGGAGGAGGAGGAAGAGGAGGAAGTATTTTCTGTACTAGCATTAACAGAGTAGGGGAGATTTAAATAGCGACTGCCACACTCTTGATAGAAGCAGCACGTGTTGAGCTTCTCGTACTCCTCCTTCACCATCCGAAGGCGCTTCCTGTACAGACAGTCCTGAGGCACAAACCACTCTTGTGGCGAGGTGCCGCTGAAGGAGCAGGCAGAGAAGCACCAGTTGTTCTGCATGATGATTTCTCCGTGGATCCTCTTCATTAGATTGTTGATGAGGACAGATCTCCGCAAGTAGACTTCAGGATCATCAATGAATTTCAGCTTTTCCAAAGACATGTAAAGAATATGGGCCCGCTCCTCAAACACAGAGACTGTCTGAAAATGCAGAAGACAGAAGATATTGAAGGGAAATGGTTTTGTTCCAGGCAAGGAGAAAGAAAAGGAAGCAAAGTATTCCCCCTGTGCCACTGCTTTTCTAATTCTCTGAGGCGCCTAAAAGTGGCTTTTCATTTTGCACACCCATGTAGCTGGGGACCTGCTTTTTTCAAGGCCACAGCATTCACCCATTCTTAGGAGGGCAAGTAGCTGAGCCTCACACCACAGAGGCAATTGCAGGGCACAAATCCAGGATGAGTGAAATCCAGATGCACAGATCTGGCTCTTTCTTTGGATTTGGGGTTAGAACATAAAACTGTTGTGCAGTTCTGTTCCAGCGACGGCTGGGGGCTTTTTGATGTAAATGGACCCAATTCCACCATCCCCTTCGGGGCTTCCACAAAGCTCTGGAGCCAAGTGAAGGTCCCCTCCTGCAGCCTCAAGGCTTGCAAAAGGCAGCCAGCAGCCATCGCCTCACACAGCAAGTGTTGGAGCATTTCATCCTCTGCCAGTGGAAGAGGCCCTCCAGCGAGGAGGTCTTCATTTGCCAAGCTCCCTTATCCTGCTCTGGTGTACAAAAGTGCACGCAGTGAGGGAGGCAGGGAGGAACCTATCTCAAAGCACCACAGCATCTGGAAAGCAGCTGTTGGCCTGAGTACTACACCCTGCACTCTACAGGACCGGTGGGAATGCAGATAAGCAGGGACAAGGTCAGGAAACGATGAGAGGATGGGGATTTGCAGAAATCCTGGCTCGACGCCCACGGATTTGTTCTCCCTTCCATGGCCCTTCCAGGACTGCCTTTCTCAGCGCTGGCAGCATGAGCAGGTTACTGCCTCCGGGAGGCCCCAGATTCTGCGCTGTAATCGCTACCCTGGGAATCCAAATAAGAAAGGGGGCAACACATGCTACTGTAAGCACTATTAACTAATTTTCATTTTTAGTAAGAATTTGGTTTGCGTAGGAGGAGAGCAGCACAGCACAAAGAGAGACTGCTCTAAATCCCCCCCATCTGTGGCTGGATCATTCTTCTCTTTCCCACATGGTTACAGCATTTTTGCAGAGTGGAAGTCGTAGCTATGAGGACTGAAAGAGCTTAAAGCACAGCTGCTTTTCACATCCATTCAGCTCCCCTCAGCCCTGTAGCTCTTTCCACAGCCTGGTCCTGTCTGCAGGGCTTAGAAGCAGCACACTGCCTCATAAAACCAAAAATTGGCCACGTTTTCATGTGAGTTTACAGCTGAAGCTCTTCTTTCTTAGAGAGAGTAATTTACTATAATAAATGACTCATTTTAAATTGTATTAAGCCTATAGGTTAATTTGCATCCTTTATACCTGCTGCATCAATAGCCAGTGAAGCCATGAAAGCCTGGAGCAAACCAGTAAGCCTTGAACTGTGATCCTCCTGGAGATATGTCCTGGAGGGCCACCAGAAGGAACAAGTTGTCCAAGGCTTTCTACTACAAATGTTAGCCAACAGCCTTCCAGAGAGGGGCTTTGAGCCCTACCCATCATTCCTACTATGGGACAAGGAGTCTCAGAACATAACTCTTCCTTTGCTGGGCAGTAGAGGTGAGAAATTCAAATACATCTCCCTTCCCCAGAAGTCAGTGTTGCAAAGCAGAAAACACATCTGTGCTGAACAGAAGAAATGGGTGACCCAGGGTTTCTGACATGATACATCTCTACAGCAGCATAAAATGATGTCTGCAACAGGTCTGTCTTACCAATACCTCTACAGATGGTTTTTAGAAAGGGATGAGTAACTATTCATCCTTTCTGTGAGGAAAACAATTAACTGATACAAAAATCCAACAACCTAGCCAAGAAAGAAACTGACTGAAACCAGAGAGCGATAGGGCATGTGGGAGACATGCTCACTAACCAGAGCACATTTTTCAACACGCTCAGTGCCATTTCTTCACTGCTCTGGCTGCAGACTGAACACCTTCTGGAAATAACGACAGGGCAGTTTTTCACCTTTCCTGTCAGGTACCTATTTCCAGCCAACACTATTTGCAGCTGAAAACTCCTTCGGCTACTCTGAAGTCCTTGGGAAGTGAGCTTGGCGTTACTGCTCACTTCTCCTCTGTGGAAATCCCTCCGAGGAAACGGAATCCCACTGGGCAGACCTTCCTGCCCACTGTCCCCGGTAGGGATGAGGCGCTCGGTTCTCCTCACATCTCAGGAGGCTGCCTCTGCGATGCAGGTAAAGATAATGTGTATAAACTTTCTCTGTGTCTTGATCCATTTTAACTTTCTGTCTCTGTAGCTCTTCTGGTACTCTTGCCTCCCATAAACTGTGCTTTAATCAGATTATATTGTGTCCACTCACATGGGTAGAACCAGACTGCCATGGGCCAGGTAAGACCCAGCAAGATAAGGATGGTGTCTCAGGGCATCAGCTACCCTTAAGCACATCACTTCAGGCATCCAGTTCCTTATAGGACTGAGCTCTTAATGAACAAGAGCATAAAAAACTTTCATAAAAAATGTTAGATTTCAATTTATGTATTCACTGGCCTGGGAAATGTTTGCTGTAATCCCTCCCATGACAGCTTTGATTAAAAAAAAAAAAATTCTTTCTTTTACTAATCTGTTCTTTTGGAGCTATTAGCTTTTTAACAAGCAGGATTAAATACTGAAGGAGCTTGTACTTGCTTTCCAAGTCATTCTGTTTTTCTAAAGGATCTGTACCCCACTGGGGGTACAAGGAAACTATTACTATATTCTCCCCTGGAAAAAGTTTTGAGTGAGTAGGGAATCATGGGCCCTTTTTATTTATGTTCTTCATTTCTGCTGTTCAAACACTGTTCAAAAACATCACATAAATGATCTAAGAACAAAATAATCTGGAAGAAAAAAAGTTCTTTTCAGCATTTCCATTTACAGTTGTTATAAATGAAGCCTCTGCTTCTTAAGCAATTCGATGACAATAAAACAATAAATGTGAACAAGCAACAACTATTTGTTTCTGAGCAAACAGCTGGATCATTCTAATTTCAGCAGAGCATTTCAGCCTTCTGGAAATGGGTCAATTAAGTACTACTAAGCATCTGAAACTCAGAGTAAAAATAATGACTATCAGAAAACATACTTTATGTGTACAGCTGCTGAGCGGTGGATGAAAATCCTCTTCTTCCACATATTTCCTTTTAAAGTATGCGATCTTGGATGTTGTTACAGGATTTGAAATTCCCCTGTAATGCGATCCTGCGGGTAATAAATCAGATATGACAAATGACATGCGGTTTGCCGGAGGTTCTCCAAACAAAATACTTTTCATTTCCCTTCGCGCTGCAGGAGAACTCCACCGCATATTTTCACATCTATTTGCAAGCCATCAGAAATAAGCCCTCACCTGCCTAACGCACGGCGGCCAGCCCAGGAATGTTTTACCCAGCAGTGCAGAGACCCGCTGCCGTCTCGGGTTCGCTCTGCTCCCCAAAAACTT
>NW_010158675.1:10009-19332 GCF_000695765.1 Mesitornis unicolor | reverse complement strand
TATGAGGAAAAACTTTTTTACTGTAAGGATGGCAGAGCACTGGAACAGTCTGCCTAGAGAAGTTGTGGAGCCTCCTTCTCTGGAGACATTCAAAACCTGCCTGGATGCGTTCTTCTGCAACCTAGTCTAGATGATCCTGCTCTGGCAGGGGGGTTGGACTGGATGATCTTTCAAGGTCCCTTCCAACTCCTAAGATTCTGTGATTCTGTGAATCTTAGGGCTGTGTGTGCTTCTGTATCTTGAAAGAATTATAGTGCAATACTTGTTTTTCAAAAAAGAGGTTGTCATCCCATTCTATAGAGGGCAAAAGTGGAGCAAAGAGTTGAGAGGTAATTTGCACAGTCTTATAAAATAAGACCTTCACAAATATAGGCTATTAACCCAGATTATGTCAATTCCATTCTTCTATTTCAACATTTCCCCTTTTAAAAGATATTAAACTTGTATAGTTTCGATTTTTTAAATATATCTTTAAAAGTGCTACTTGTGATGAAATCCTAAACTTAAATTTTCTTTTTTTTGTCTCTTTTGCAAATGTTATTATGTTATTTTTAACATGTACTAGTATGCTGAATAATATTTCAGAGATAGGCAGGGAATAATAGTGAGCATTGCTAAGCTGCACTTGTATACAGCTTCATTAGACACAAGCAGTGATTTGAGAGAGAGTGTACTGAGACAATTCAGGTTTGTGACATCATACTTAATAAGTTATTCTAAAGAGAAACTCAGAGAGATCTTGAACTAACATAATGTTCTAAGTATAGTGGTCCTGTATTCTAAAGATCCTTCATTTTGTATTACCTTTTCTGCTTACATGAACATCTGATTTAAAAATACAACACCCTTTAGCATGTGTCGGTTACAGTGGAGTCATTTTTACCCAGAGAAAAAACAAATAAACAACATAAAACTCTCAAATATTTTAGGTCAAAACCTCAGTTATTATAAATCAAGATAAGGTTGTGGAAATATGTCTCATGGATGCCTTGAATTTTGTCTGGTGAACGTTTTTCATGTTTTAGTCAAAGCACAGTATGCAGCTATTTTTGATCATAAAATTCACTAAGTACTCATATCACTACCACAGTGATGTCATCAGAACAGAAGCTGCTTCTCAGAGTGGCATTTCTTACTACAAACCTGTCCAGATTTATGCTGTTTACTGCAGTAGGTAATAAAAATATCAAAGCCTTACAGTGAATATAATATTAAGGTGGAATAAAGATTTCATATCAAACTTTGGAGAAACATGTTTCTGGCAAGCTGTGATTATATTTCCTGTCTACCATGCCAAATCTTTTGTTCAATAATGGCCTCTTGCCTATGGAGAAGATGAGCATAAGCCACTCATACTGAGGAATAAATACTGAAATGTTGTGGAGTTAAGGTAGCTGTGATGGCTTGAAGGTACCCTTCTTGCCACATCCTGCTTTCCATGAGAAGGAAACCTCTTGGGTGATTGGGCCAGATGAGAGCTACCACTCCTGGTAGTAGTAAATGCAACCAGAAACCCAAAATAGGTCAAAACTGGGGTTCAATTGTGCTATAATTTTACTTCCTAACAGCCCCTCTGAGTCATTCCCCAAAAAACATGGGGCTACACTGATATCTTTGTTACTATTAATTCCCATTTGTTACTATATTAAACCTTCATATGTAATTCAGGGCTGTTTATTTCACTTAGTTTAATGTATGCCATCTTGAAAGCTTCCTGAAGTAGCCTTGGAAAATAAATTAAAATCTGGAATGACTTTTTGCAGTGTGGAATGTAATGGCTATTAAAAGCTGATTGACAGGGTGCTTTCCTGCCTGTTGTCAAATGGAAACAGAAATTAAATTTAGCAGAGTTCGTGAGTATTGCTACACTAAGGAGCTCTCAGTCAGTAGTAAAGTAGATAGGAACTGTCGTGCCCATTTGCAACAGAAGCTGGGATCTGATGATACAAATTTGCCTTCAGCCTGCTTTCCTTGAACCAGCCCTCGTCCCCATGGGTTTCATGTGCCATTACACACCGAATAACAGAGTGGCATTTAAAGACTTTCAGAGTTCCACTCAGGCTTCCATGTTTTAATATCTAGTATGTTCCCTGTTTCAAATTGAACTGAGTTGCATTATGTATTTAAGGCTTAGCTCAGTGTCACTAAAATGCCACTCTTTCTAGTAGTGAAGGGATCATTCAAAGTCCTCATGTTCTAAAGCATGAAGTTTTGGGAGTTACTGTGTCTTCTGTAAAAGGTCACAGGTATAGCCTTTAGGATGGCATTAAAATCTTCTTTCCATATCATGAGCATTTAACTCCTCATAATTTGTCCTGATATCTGATGTTCCTAATGAGATAGACTATCTGTTCCTTTCACTAATGTTCAGAAGAAGAAATTCTATAAAGGGGAGATTTATTTACTGAGCAAGCATATCAACTTGAAATAGTGCACTGGAGAACTTACAAATACATTTATGATAATTTGAAGAAAGTAAAATCTGCAATTTGTTTTCCAGATACTGCTAACTTAAATGGAATTAGATCCTTTAGGCTATGTCTCCATGGTGATTGTAAATATAAGTTACCCATGATTTTAAGAAGGGATGAGTGCTCGTGGGTTGCTTCAGTTTTTTCTGTAGCCAGCTCGTGTTCAAGTCTTCATTATAGAATGTTTTATCAAGATATTCTAGACTAGATTCTCAACATTTTCACATACATCCGTTCTTGATTTTGGAAATTTTGGTTTTTTTCATTTATGTAGTATTATACCCTTATGCAAAACTTTAGCATTTGGAATTAAATGATGCTTATTTTAGCATTTTCATTTCTTTCTCTAGAAGCACTTTGAAGTACTTCCATTCTGTGATAACATTAAGCAACAGCTTGTTCTGTGTGTTCTGTGGCAATGTGAAATTAAAAAGCGGCTTTGCAAGCAACTGTGCCAGTAGATTAAAAGCAAATGATCCAGTTTCTGATGCAGTTTGAATCATGTTGAAAAAGTGAACTCTTTGTACCTGTTGTAAAAGCATTGAATTTGATTTGAAAGGCAACAAACAGAAATAGTGCATTTTCTTCTTTCTTCAGCTGAGCTCAGTTCCTGATTCTGAACAGTGCTAAAAGACCTGCAACCCAAACTAACTGATTCAGTAAAGCAGAAAAGTTTCATTAGTGGCCTGAGCTTCTATGGCAGCTCTGTGCTGGCATTTGATCATTCGACTGTAGTGATTCAATCATTCCACACAGCTAATTTAGTGTGTTTCTTCATTCACATCACAGGAGATTAAGTGAAAGTCTTGACCAGTGCTTGTCTGTGTGGGCAGACTGAACTAATTTGTATTCCTGTGTGCATAAAATAAGGTCCTGGCTTGTGATCAACCTTGTTAGCAACCACAGGGAAATTCTCAATGTAATTTGAAAGTCAGAAATTCTGAGGATGGAAGGAGGGGAGATTATAAGAGACATTGTATAGCTTCGTGTTAAACAAGAGGAAGATATTGGTCTAGTCAAAAACCTTCTAGTTCAAGAAGATTTGTATTAAATAGAAATATTTATCATCATGGTTTATTTTTACAGGACAAATTGTACAGCGGGGACACAGTTTTTTTCAGTGAAGCAGCTGAGTCACACAGCTTTAAATATGACTTTATATAAGAGAAGAAAGAAATTGAGAAGGAAGCTAGGTAACAGCAAGCAATTAAATATAAGGAGAAGTACCTAATAGAACAGTTTTGAGTATGGTAGCACAGCTGCCAAGCGGCTTTACTGAAACAGTTTCATGTTACTACTAATAGTACAGAAAAAAAGGATACTCCTCTATTGCTTTCTCATACTTTTGTAAATTCTCTAGAGCTGTTGTTAATGCCTATTGTGCGACTGATACACTGCAGCCAGCCATCTTGCAAAGAGTTTTAGGACAGCTTTTATGGTGACAGTTCAGCTGTACTACTTTGTTGTGTGGCTGTATGTTGCTACTATGATACTTAATGGTCATCAACTGAGGATGGACTGACACAGTGCAATTGTGGGAGTAAAAATTTCAAGACCCACTAGAAAGTCCAGTGGAAAACAAAACTATTGTAAGAGAGAGAATACTGATGAAAGAAAAGAAACAGTTCTTTGTCATCTTTAGGAAGGCTTTGCATATTCCCTTTTTACTACTCTTATTTTCAGCCTCAGTCCTGTGTTTAATGCTTTTTTGTCCTTAACATCTTTTTTTCTCTATGCTTCTGTAGACTGTAGACTCTTCCGTATGATCACTCCTAAACATTTTGCAAAGCAATCATAATAAATTGTCCCTCATTTCCTCTTTCCTGACTGTAAGAAGCAAAAGAAGAGATAGGTAAGCAAAAATTACATCAATACTGACATAAAGTTTTCCAAGGTAACTTTGTGACCTGATTGTTGTTGATGTCCTTCCTCTCACTTCTTCATCAGTTTGTGTTTAAGCTCCCACTGCATCACAATGAATTTATATTGTTATGTTCTTCAGACAAAGAACAATGCTTGTGATTCTTGGCACATTTGGAGGTAATTTGTTTGAATGATAGTTGCAGTCATATTTTATGTCTAGAAATTGTTTATATTTGAATCACTGCTATTGTAGGTTTTATTGTCTAGAATAACAAAAATAGAACAAACTTCACTTGATAAGGTGTTCTGTATTAAAACTATGTCATTCATCTCAGAAAAAATGTTATTGTTCTTAATAAAGGAGCTTGCTGGTAGTCTGAGAAGTATTTCATTAAGCAAGCAGCAAAAAAGCTATTAATAATTTTTTGTCTTCCCCAGTTTTATGTCACAGCAAGTGCAGTACTCTTCTGTAGCCTCTTTTATGATGCAACTTCACTGTGATATTTGTCACTTTTGAGTGTTACAGAAAGTTTGGTCATTTGTTCAGATGTTTTACCTAGACTCTGGCCTCTAGTAGTTTGAAGGGTAATGAGAGAACCAAAATCTGGCCCAAATTATGAATGACATAATCTTATAGAGAGAAGGGAAAATAAATATAAAGCAATCTTTTTTTTCTATGGCCATTTAGCCATTTCTCCTGTGATTGAAGCCTAAAAAGAACCATTTCAGTAATTTATTGATGAAATAGAGTAACAGAACATTTTACTGTGTACATGTCCTGTAGCAGCTTTGCATGGTAAATGGATTTTGCAAGACTATGTTTATCAAATGTGGGAACTTGGGCAGATGTGGTGTACACCAAAACCTTTAAAGCCGGAAACACTATGAAAGAGGAGGACTAGAAAATAGACTTTTTATCTCAAACTGCTAGTTGCCTTTTAAAGGTGAATAAAATTCTCTACCATAAAGCCACGAGACTAAGATTAGATTACTTGATATTTCAGATGGTGAAGATTATTTGATATTATTTATGGAGCAGCTGGATCCTAAATTATTGGATATAAACATTAACGAAAGACTCTATTCATAGTGAAAAATCCACATCCTGTCACAGTAAGAGTGCCATCCAAAATTCCAAATGAATGGGTAGAAAACAATTATTTTGAAGTTGCTGAGCTGCAGCATAAGATAGAATCTTGCTGAGGCAAACAAATTATAAAGATGCTTTACAGAGAATTCACATGGAATTTTCTTTTCCAGCCATGAATGCAATCATCCAACAAAACACTGTCTTAGCCAGTGAAAATTACTGTGAATAAGATGTAGATTGAAGCTACATTTCTTCTTCCTGCAGAAAGCATGTCACTATTCCAAATGAAAGCTTATTTTTCATTTTCATTTCTCCTTTGAGGGGTCTATGCTAAGGGAAAGCTATGAGGAAAAGACACACATGCACCAGTGTCTAATAGGCTTTCCCAGTCCAGCCGGAAATCAGGACTCAACTGCAGCAGCATGAACAGTCCCCTACAAATCTGATGGCCATGGGGACATGGCTGTGTGCTGTCAATGTGTTACTGAATGGTATTCCCATCAGTCAGTCGAAATAGTAGCACTGAAGGTGAGGGGTTGCCTTAAGATGAAAAGAGTGACTTCTTCAAACCAGTCTTCATTTCAGAGCCTAGATAGTGGAGGGCTCATCAGATACCAAGGTTGCACTCTTCACCTGAATCTCGTGCTTGCCTTTCCCTGCTGACTGCAAAGAGAGCCTAACTTATGCACCAAAATTCAGACCTTGGAGTTGCAGCAAAAAGTTTAAAGCTAAAATAGTTAGCCCATGAAGTTGGAAACAGAAGGTTTTCTTGGGTATTCTGGTCCCAGATTCTGACACTCCTTTCAAAGGATTTCTAGCAACGTTGTCCCCAATAAAAGTATCCACCCTTTGTCAAGGAAGATGTGCGCCCTATTATATATTGTTCTCCTAATTTGCATGATTGATGGTTGTGATGGGAGGGGGCATCAATAGCAACTATCTGTATTCGATTTCACTGCAGAAGAATAAACATTGTGCACTACTGTGCCTGCATTACTGTAAAGAGCAAAGGTGTACCAACAGCAGTGATAACAGTTGTAATAAAAACTCAGCTCTTCATACACATTTGCCAAAACAAAAAAAATGTTTCCTGGTCACTGCAGCAAACATTACTGCTGGTGAAAGGCTAAGTGTAAAGTGTAATTTCAGTTTGCTTGCCAGTAGGTGGAGAATTGGGGCACTGGGATCCTTTGGTGTTGCTGTAATGTCAAACAAATTATATGAGTATGCTTTGGTCAGGTAATTTCTGTAGTTAGCAAAATCTTACCTAGCACAGTAGATCAAAGGGAAACATGTTTGTGCCATTACTGAAAATGCATGCTTTCTTAGGTAATGATTATGCAGTTATTATATATCATACTATTTTCTGTCAGTCAAACCTGCGCTGGCATTATCATAGCTGTTCAGCTTGTTGTGGTTTTACTGAAGGGTTGATCTGTTGTAGGAACATTTTTGTTTTACTTGGTAACATTTACTAATTTATTCTTGGAATTCTTTATCTCTAGCTAATAGGAAATGTAGTGAGCTAATTAGTTGACAGCAAGTTTATTTGCTGTCTATTTAAATAAAATATGCCTTATCAGTTCATAGTTTTGAGACAGATTTTTGAGAGATAAGTGCCCATGTTTATATTACAGGAGGCCTCAAAGAATGACTTAGGGCCTGTAAAGCCTGACAAGTGCATTCCTTGTTACTGCAACATTAATGTCTGCCCTTTTTCTCTTTTATCAAACCCCAACATGCTCTCAGAGGTGTAAATTTGCTAAGGACCATGATGGGTTTGCAGTAATGTTTTTTCCCTCTCCATCTGTACTATCTTATATTTGTTGCTATAAGCAACAGTCCTTTGAATTGCTGCATTTATAAAGCTTTAAAATAGGACAGATTGGAGCTTATGATCTTTATGATGCACAGTTTTTCTCCTTTTCTTCTTTTCTCCTTTTTTCTCCACAAAGAAGGATATGTTCTCTCTTTGTTCCCTCCAGAAGCCCAGAGTTTTTTGCCCTTTCAAGGACAAACCTCTTTAAAACTGGCAAAAGGAGGAGGCTGTGTGACAAAACTGATTAAATGTGTCAGCTGTGATGATCTCTTTTAGAGGTCTTTCTAGCTCCACATCCTCAGCATCCATGTTGGAATATTGGAACCTTGGCTTTCTTTCCTTTCACTAAGGAAGTTGCAGTCTTGTCAGAGTCCTTATAATGTCAAACTCAGATGTTATCAAGGTAAGGTCAAGTTTTAGGAAGTTATTAACATTTCCCTGAAATGCAAGCACCAAGTGTGAAGGAACATTTGGTTTCAATTGTTTGTTTAAAAAGGAGTTCAAGAATGGCTGCATTTTTACTGATGGTTGTGTCAGGTTTTTATTTCATAAAGAGGAAATGCAACTATAACTTAAGAAAAATTAAATTTGTTTTGGAGGTTCTTACTAAATTCCTTTGCCTTTCATGCGCCTTCGGCTGTGGACCATAAACTGCAATAACAGCAGTAGTTTTTAAAAGATGTTTAACTAACTATGTTTGTCTAAAGAACGATTTACTAAACTGGAGATAGAATTCAGGAGAAAACAAGCATCTCTAATATAATTATATTTAAATAAATTTTGAAACATTAATACATAATTCTTTAAAAGGGCCACTGGGCTTGAATACATGAAAAACAGACATGAAAGAGCCTTAATTTACTTTGTCAGGGAAAGATAATTTGAACTGAATTAAGCGCATTGGTTTAAACTCAAAGTTGGAGAGAAAGTAAGTGTTAAAAAATCGTTAAGAGTCTGTGAATCATCCCCTTCATAAATAAGAAATTATCCATTTTTACTTTGGTAGACTGTAAGTTTATTTTGCCTTTACAAAGTGTTACTCCTGTTCAATACAATGAAAAGAATAACATAGTATTTCAAAGGAGCTTTTCAAAAGACTGCAAGGGGCAATGGAGGTAGGTATTATTATTTCAGAGATTCTGTGTCTAAAAGAAGACCTGAGATGAGAGATCATGTTAATATTATCTGTAATTGCTTCTTGTTTTATCTTACAAGTAGCTAGTCCTTTTTCTGATATAGCAACTTTTCTTTGTCATAGAGAAGAGTGTGTAGTTTGCATGATGCTTAGTAAAATCAAGTCAAGTATGCTTATGAAGCTTGCCTGCTCCCCAGCCCTGTTCTCTCAAAGAGGCCTGTTTTTAAAAACAAAAGAAGAAGAAGAAGAAGAAAAGTCAACAATGAAGAAATAATATAGAGGAAGGAGTTCAAGTTAAACTGCATTTGGTAGAGTAGGATTAGGGAGTGGGATATTCTATGAAATGAATTCAGGTTTGGGGTTTTTCTGTGTGTATGTGACAAGGAAATATTTGAATATGAGAACAAATGTCATGCACAGGCAGGTACAGTACTTGAAACAGCTGAAAGCCTTGCTTTGGGCAATACAGTACTACATGTGTATGAACTTTATGACTCTTTTTGACTATATATTCCTCTAGAAATTGTTCATTTGATAATAGAACGGAAATTGCTCTGTCAGATAACAATGTGAGAGAGTTGCTGTGTCAGTAGTAAATGTTTTTAAAAGGCAAAATAGAGTTACCTTTTGATAGGAAAGATACAGTGAGGGAGATGGCAGTTGGAATTGTGGCATTTAAAATATTACTTGTAGTATTCCTGAAAGTGAGTGACAGTCAGCATGAAGTACTTTAAACATCTGATCATGCACTGTAGAACAGAACAAAGTAAAAACATACTCATGTTTTTCCATTTTCTCCTGGAATAAGTACAGCTAGGAATGAGATGGTAGATGTTAATATTTTTTCAGAACTTAGGTCATCTGAATGACACAACTTTTGCAAACCTATGCGGACAGGCAGGATATTGTACCAATAGTAAGAAGACTAAGAAAGATTTCACCCCT
>NW_010158675.1:8649-9978 GCF_000695765.1 Mesitornis unicolor | reverse complement strand
GAAAGAAAAAGAACTTGCATTTATTCCTAGAGAGGTAACATATATTGTGTTGTATCATCTGCTATGTTTTCTTTAAGCTACCAAGAAAGTGGTGAGGGGAGATTATAAAATACTGTCTTTTTTCAGGTATTCAAATAGAGCAGGTTTCTAATAGTGATCTCAGTTGAAATGAAGGGGAATGTAAGCATTTCATCTCTTTTTTGATACTTCTGAACATCTTATCCTACTAGTCTTGCATTTGCCTTTCTAAATATTTGAAAGTCTGGAATCTAGGTTTTGTGCTGAGATGAGAAAGACTTGGTAAAAACAGATCTCTTCCCTTAAACCATTATCTATTCTGAGAGTAAAGTTATCATTACGAAGTTCCACAGTATCTTCCCAGTGGCAAAGCGTTTCTTCTAACCCATGCTCTGCTCAAGCACTGAGAGCATGGGTTATTACATTTCGTGGAGCTTTAAAAGCGAAAGAGAGATACTCTATTTCTCTGAAATACCTAAGTACTGTTCTGTGTATACTGAAAAAATATTTTGCAAAATTGATTCTGAAGTATTGATTTGGTCTAATGATACAATTTTTCTTGACCTTTTTTGATTTAAATTTATTTTAATCAGAAATATACATATGCTGTTACCTATACAAAATCCTATCTAACCCACCGAGTACAATCCTTTGGTCATGCTAAACAAAATTAAACTGAAATACCCAACAAGTATTCCCACCAATCTGATTCAGCCCTGACTGAATTCCATTTCTTATCCATCCCTTCATCTTGCAGTCAAAGTGAGCTCTGTTGAGGAAGCTCAGCTGCATCTGGTATTAAAGCATTTCCTGCTTCAGTAGCATTCTTCCCTGCTTTAGCTGGTTTTCTTTTCTCTTACACCTATACTGTGAGTTGGAGTTTTGTTTCAGTGGTGCATTTGCTACCAAAACATACTCCTAACACCCTTATGGTGCTGCTTTTTAATATAGAGGTCACTGCATTATGTGGAAAGTCCTATCAATAATCAAAGACCTATTTCAGCATTGTATAAAAAAAGGCAGGCCCACCATGGAGAGTTGTTAAAGAACCTCAGTCCATTCCCCCATCTCCAAACCTAGCACGTATCAGCCTGATGTGACAAAAATAAATGTGTATTTTATTAACACATACGTGCACCAGCCAGTTCTGTACAGCTCTCTGGATAAAGGAAAGGAAAATGAATCAGTAATTTTCCTGTAACCAGTAAGATCAGAATCTCTGACCCCCTCATTTGTGGCTGTGATACTCATAGAAAATGAGTAATTGTCAAATAAAGCTATGTAACTTATTTGCAAATTATGAAAACACAA
>NW_010158675.1:0-8618 GCF_000695765.1 Mesitornis unicolor | reverse complement strand
AGGGAAAGGGAGAAGTAGGAAAATCATTAATCATCCTTCACTGCAGAAATTTGTTCCCTCTGATGATGATGGGATGCAAACTTCACTTGAGCCTGAAGAGCTTGCTAGCCTGAGACTAAAGAAACTGAGAAAAACAGAATGGTCCTATTGCAGTGGACTCTGCCACAGCACTATCTATATTGCCTTGTACAGACAAAGCAGAAACATAGTTTTTCAAATTATCCAGAGCTTAAGTTCAGAGGCATTGTGAGTTCATATACACACATGTAACTAATTTAAAATACTAAAAGGACAGTGAAAACAAAATGAAAAGGAATCCTTTGTAGAACTGAAATAGCTGTAATTTTGAGAAATGTAGGTTGTGCAGATGCTCTGTAGGATATAAAGGACATAAGGGTCCTGCAATTGAAATCAAATTTCAGAGAATCAGTGTTTAACTGGGTGATTACGAAAAGACAAACTGCTATTTTTGTGCTTCAGAAAAAAATTCAGGAATACTATTTTGCATAATAGATACTTTAGTTTTAAAAATAGGATGTATAATGATATTTGAGATATTTATGATGTCTTACGTATCTTATAACTTGATTTACTTTGCGTGGAAACTATCTTAACCTTGTCAATATGCTTGTATGCAATAATTAAACATACCAGAGTTCCAAGATAAGGCTGGACAAGTGCACAACAAAAAGTTTTCTTATACCTTCCTTTTTGCATCAGAAAGAAAGTCAAACTACAAATGCATAAGATATCTCTTGTTTCTTGCAGAGGGTACCCTTGCTTGCCATGCTAGTAAGCAACTTGTGACACAAGCAACAGCCCTATAAACACTATCCATCCTCCTTGTTATTATATATCAGTCCCTCAGCTTTTGATTACAATCTTAATAGCTTCCACTTCAGTATTACTGATGAAATTGCCAATTATAGCACTTCAGTTCATCTCTCTGTATGAAATAACACATTAGTGAATTGGTTTGAAAATAGGTATGACACCAATTCAATATTTTATATGCAAAATCCTTTTTCCACCAGGATTTCTGTGTTCTAACATTTATGATCTCAAGATACTAAGTGGTTTTCAGTAGTTTTCTGACCATCTCAAGCTGAAACTTGTTAACTGTATCTTTTTTTGCCTTCAAAATGGAAGAAAGTATTTGGGGAAAATGTAACTCTAGAAAAGGAGATTCTAATTTTGATAGTGAGCAGAGAAGAAGTAGGAAAGATGATGACTCGCGTACATGGGGTAGACTGGCTGTAGGTCAATATTTCAATCTCATGTGTTACCTTAGCTGGACCTTTGGGAACTGAAGAAGATCAGCCGTGCTATGCAAGGCACATGGTAGTAGTTCTATGACTTGGATCTTCTTGGACTTTCCTGGTTTTAATGTCTATTGCAGATGCAGTATGGGGATATATTGACTGCTGGTCAAATGTAGTGGAGAAATTGCTACAGAACACTTTTCCTGAGAATTATTCTTGAGAAAAAAATTATTCCTGGATAAAAAGAAAATTGTGTTACTGGGACACAACTGTGGATAGTGGGGCTGTAAGGAGAATTTGATTACTGTTGCAATCAGCTTCGGTAAATCACATGGGTAACTACATTTTTTTTGTTGGCTTGGCCAACCTTAACATACCATACTTACTTATTGATATTGGGATTCAGGAAAGATACTGCACAATAGTAATTCTTAGAAATGTGTAGAAAGTGTCTTGCTTGTGTTCAGAAAGCAGGATATTGGAAAATATGGTATCTGTTTCTTGTCCTGATGTGTTTGTTTTGAATTTTCCGGCAGGGGTTGTAATCAGCAGAACAGTAGATACAGGTTAAAGTCAAACTTTTAAACACTGGTTTAGAGGTTTGACTAGATTGTTTATCTTGTACTCAAGAATTTCAACTGAAAATTCTGTCTTTACACAAAGCCACAAAATACTCAGCTAAGTAACAAGGCTAGTATTTATAAGCCTAATAATTAAAAAAAAAATCAGATGAAAGCAAATCATACTGAAGTCATTAGGTAAAATTCTATTTTACCAAGTTTTATGCAATTGTAATAGCTATTTCTTTATGAAAATGATCTACAATGAATGCAAATTATATGCAGTAATGTCATGATACTATGTCTTATACAAGGATTGTACTAAAAAACCTTAGCTGTGATTCATTCTGCTGCAAATCTTAAATCAGGCTCACAACTTTAGTGCTACTGGCTACTCAGAAAAATGCTAGGAAACTATTTAAAACCCCATCAAATCATACTTATTTCTTGGACAGAAAGTCAGTACTCATTGTAGTTGCCTGCAAAATCAAGTTGTTTTTTTCTTTTCCTTAAAGTCGTTTTGGTTTTTTGCTAACATTATTTTAAAAGAACAAGTATTGTATATTGTGTCTTCTTTCGGGAAACCTTATCCTTTTATAATGCTGCCACAATGTTTTTTAAGTAGCTAGTGAAGTAGTTCAGTTGCTTTGGGCCAGAAATCTAATTCGCAAGCTATTAATATAATTCATTCAGCATTCAATGTAGTGATTTAAATCTTCACAACAAGCTTTTGTTTCTTCAAGTCTTTACACTTGACTCATCACTTTGTTTTTAACATTCTGAGGAGCTTCAGTAGAGAAGTCTGTGTCAGTTTAAAATCAGGGTTCCTCCAATCTTAAGGCTTCTTTGCAAATCACTGGTTAGGTTTTATGGACAGTCTATAATGCGCCATAGTGTGCGAAGTTTTGAGTGACAGCTATTATTCAGTGTCAGGTTCTGCATGACAGTCAGCTGCTAAATACCTGTATAGTCTCAGTTTGTTGAGTAAGTCCAGAACACAAAATGTATTTATCAAAAGCAGTTTGCACTGCAGTTTGATGTTTTTATTACAAGTGGCTGCTACAACAGGAAGTTATTCAAGTGCTGGAGCCCTTAAGCATTGTATTGTTCTAGTATTTTGTATTCACTAATCTGGAATGAGAGCATCTCTCATCCAGTGTCATCTTCTGTAATCTAGCAGACAGAAGCCAATGTTGCAAATCAACAGTTCAGACCACAAAAGAGCAAAGTGAACATATTCAAACATTCAGCCAACATTATATGGCAGAGGCATTTATTGCATATTTTCCCACTGCATTTATTAATCACTTTCTCAAGAGTTTATGTTTAAAACAGTCTCTGAATTATCCATCTTTGAGTATGTCATAGAATAAATATTACTAGATTGTAAGTAGCATGTTTTTAGAGAAATATGGTTAATAAAAGGAGAACCTGAAAATTCAATAGCAAGAAAATTCCAAATAGGAGAAAAAAAATTTCTAGCTGGCTAAGGAGTACATTTGCACGCGTTGGAAAATTTAAAATGAGAAATACTCTGTACTAATTCACAAAATTTGTTGAGAAGATTTTTCTTATATCAAGACTTAATTTCTCTGTCACAGTAACTGGTTAACTATTTAAAAAACAGAAAAGGGCAAGAGCCATCCAAAGAAACAAGTGGTGTTCTTGCTAAATATTTTGAGGGTGGTTTTCCTTCCTAAGGTTGTTGTTTGCTATTAGTGCAAAATTTACCAAGTGAACTGTCAAAACTGAGATGGACATACTTAGGATATTGTCAGGTCTGTTATATACTCTTCATTAGGACTTTGGGTCATGCACCATGTAACATCCAGCATGTTGTTACGAGCTTAAAAAAATAAAATTATTTCCTGTAGCATATCAAGATGGTTCATCTGTTGGGGGTGTTTTCTGAATTCAATGGGATTTTAGTGAGGTTTGCTAGCCCAGAGACACTAAAACTCAGCTCTTTCTGTGCAAACGGGATAGAAAAATCTGCTCCAACTCATTTTGTTCTTTGTGTAGAAATAAATTCATGAGGTGCATATTGAGCAACTTGAATGTCACTCTACACATAAAGTGATCAATTCATGACCCACATGGTCAAATTTTAGTACATGTAGGTGGTTGTGTTCAGCTAACAAAATACAAGATCTGTTGACTGTGGACTTTCTCCAGATGGTAAAAAAAAGTATTTTTTAAAAAAACCTTATTTTTTTCTTTCACTAAGACATACACATACATAATTTCAATCTATTTACAAAACTTGCAATACCTGCAAAAAAGTACCAACTTGAATAAAATGGAACTTTGAAGTGTGGAGAAACTGAATATGTGCATTTTGCTTTTGGGAAAGGAATTGGAAGGATTGTGAAATACTAACAACAACAACAAAAAAAGCCCCAAAGCTTTTATAAGTAATGCTCAGCTGCATTTTCGTAAAGGCTAGAATAAGCTAGCATTCAAAGCATACTTTCCTTATGTTCAAAATATGATCTTGCATGGTGTACTAAGACTCCATTTTCTGTAGTGGAGTTTAGATACACAAGGTGAAGAATGGCTCCCAGAGTCATAACTTCAACTTTGGTGAAAGAAACTGGTTTCTTCACTCATGATTTTGACAGAAACCTGTAATCTGAGCATAATGCAGGTTGTGCTGTATCTCAAGTCTGGAGGTAACATCTGGGAGAGAAGGGAGGAACAGCCATGACCACAAATGAATTGTCTGTCCCCCATTAGCAGCCTGAGACTGAAGTGGGCCTCTGTTACTCCAGCATGGCTTGATAGAGGGCAATTTACTTGGAGGTATGCATGTTCTTATCCTACTGAATATTACTTGATTGTCATCATCATGTGGGGAGTACTACGTAGCCTTTGTCAGTAAAAAAGTGCAAGTACCAAAAATGCAAATGATGGCGAGTGGAGCATTTGGGCTCTGGGTGCCACGGGCAGTGTCTTGCGTCTGTTCAGAAACTACCACAGCATGAGAGGATGGAGCAGTGCACTGAAGCAGTTGGTGCCGAGGACCGGGCACTTCCACTGAGGGGTTTCAGCTTATTAACAAATTTTTCCTACATTCCATGACTATTAAGTTAAAACTCTGGTTTATATCTCACTTTAAGATTCTCCAGGGAAAGATGGTGCTTATAATGCCTTCCAGAATAATAAAACTGTGATTCATGGGTAAACATTATGGTAAACAATATAAAATACAGAGTACCTAACAAGGTACATCCTTATTTGCCTTATCACTAGATCTTAAAGAGAATTTAATGAAAAATAATGAAAACAATGCTAATTTCCCAAAGTAATAAAAAGAAGATTCAGTAGGACATGGTCACAAAAGGGAAATGTAAAAAAGGGTTTATAGTGTGTCAGAGCAAATTAATTGAAAACTGTAAATGAACCCTGATGTCTAATAATGCACAAAAAGTCCAAATTTAACAATGGTATGGCAAAATGCTTTTGGCTTCTTTATCTCTTAAGATATGCATCCACCAGATTTTTCAGTATTCTCTATATTTAAAGCAACATTAAAAAAAATATATGGTGTGCTACTAAATAATCTCTACAGGCTGTTTTGCATATACTGGCAGCCTGAAGAAAATAAACCAATCAGAAAAATAAGGAACAGAAATCCACCTCTTCATAAAGTTATATTAAATTTTTTTTTAGTATCATATGGACGACCCTTGATGTCACAGAAATAATAATACTTAAGACTGTGAATATTCTCACTCATTATGATTAAAAAGTTAATTTGATTTTTCATCTTTTATTCCATTGATTTATTTTACCTTTGAATATCTAGCTGTACATTTAAACTCTCATTATTATTCATTGCTTGACTTTACCATTGAAAGTCGTAGCAGAAGTATTTTTGAAGGGTTTTATTTCCACTTGCAGAATACGTTAGCCTTTTCTTTCTTTCTTTCTTTGGAAGTTCACTACCACATGTTTGACTTTTGGCATAAATTCTATGAAGCTTCTTTTTCTTCTCATCCTTTGCGGGTGTTTTCTTAGAACTCAGATTAACTTTATTCTTAAAGCAGCAGATGTATGTATCTCTTCTGCATGTTTCATACCACTAGACTCTTTCTCCTGCTTTTGTACTGTCACTAAGTACTCTGTTCCATTTACTTCATCCATTTATGCATGATTTTGGACTTGGAAAAAGTGATAAATGCTGTCTCCCCTTTATCACTCAGCTCTTAAGTCATTCTGACAGCAGAAACTGCTGTTCCAGTTAGAACAGGTTCATTAGGTCATCAGAAAATGCCAGCAGAAGCACCTTTCTGCCTCCAACCTTACTGCACTAAATGCTGTGGCATCAAATGATCCGGTTCATGAACTGGTCTATGGCAGCATTCACCAGAGCTTGTAATAGCACATAGAAATATTCGGTCACAGTGGATGTTGAAATTATTACCTCTCATTTGCAATTCAATGAATCTTTCATTCTTCCTTGCAGTTCTGCTTCTTTTCCACCATATGTTCTCCTTAATATAAGCAGTTGGGCAGCACTTCTAGTACCATTCATTCACCTCACTTCTTGCTTCTGTCACTCGCCAGCTCCAGGCTCCTGTTTGCTGCATGTGGCTGCTTTCCAGTTCTGTTTTTCCTGATGAAGGAAGTTCACCAGTAATGTAGGCTTGTTTCTTCACCATTATGCAGTTCATTTTTTTTTTGTTACATGTGTACAATTTGCAGCTCTAGTTGAATGTTACATAAATAATATGATTAATTAGCACTTATTACTGCTTTACATTTCCTAAGTACTGCACAAACTAGCTAATCAACTAGTTAATAAACTAATTAAGCAAAAACAACATGCGGTTACAGGAGTTGTATTCTCTCTTTGTCCTTGTACAATCCTTTTGCCTACTGGTATGCTGTGAAGTCTATAATCAAAAATATGTGTAAAAAGTTCTCCTGATTAGGTGGTTTCTTCAATTTTCTCACAGTAAAATATAATTGAAAACCAGTGCTTGTGAAGTTAGATATAGTAAGTCTGATTACACTGTGTGGACTTTTTAAAAAGCTTTTTATTTCAACCCCTGTTCCCATTCAAATCAAGAGCAATATTGGCAGCCACTGTGATCAGGTAGGCCAGCAGCAAGCTCCTGTGACTGAGGTACCACATTCATGACTCTGCAAAATTGTCTTCATGCGTCTTGCTTATTAGCACAAAATTAAGAGAAAAATATTTGCTAGGGTCAACCTGGCAGTACTGTCTGTTAGTTTGTTGCAAAAAAACCCCCTAATTTTTAGCTAATAAAGGTAAACCTGATATACTGTAATTTTTCCTTTCCTTGTATGGGCATGAGGAACTTAAAAATGACACCTTGCCTTGATTTATGCCCCTGACATATAAGGTTATTTTGTACACTTATGAATCAGCTCTGTTGAACTTGCCTAGGACTTTTGTTCTCAACTTGCCGAGGTGGAAAAATACATGGTTGATCTTGATTTATCTTTTTTTAGAAAAAGCAATTTCTCTGCTAACAAAAGGAATGTTTAATTGTGCAGGACATAACTCGCAATCTCTACTGTGCCTTGACTAAGACAGTTCAGTTTGGTGGGAATTCATGCAGGAGTAAACTTTCCTCATTTTACCACCCAGTGTAGCGTGATGGAAAAATAATGAATTTTCTGTTCACAGCTTTTTTTTCCACATCAAGTACAGTACCCAGAGCCCTGTTTGGCATATTTGAAGGCTTGAGTTTAAGCACAGCCAATGGATGACAGCGGAACAAAAAAAAAATGTATGCTGTATGGGAAACCATTACATAGCCAGATGTTTTAACCATGACAATTTGCAGAGATAGCCTCTGTCATATATCCACACTGATGTTCTGCTTTGGCTCTAGAGCAAGTGTGAAATTATGTGGACCAGAGGAAAGAAAGTAAATAGGACAGTTTTTTCACCAGGAAATATTAAATAGAATTAAATGTACCCTTAAATATTTTGAAAGATGTTCTGATTTGTGTTAAGAGAACTGTAACCTTTATGAAAATTGTGAATAGAGTATTGAAGTATCCCTGTTTTCAGATTCCTAATTGTGCTGCACAAGTAGAGTACTTTACTACACAGCGTAATTTCAACGAACTGTGTAATTGAGAATTTCTCCCTGCAACAGCTGGAAGGACTTCTTTAACACGTTCATGATCTAAAACTGCTCAGATGCCTCATGATTGCTATTTAGGCAGAAAACAGATTTTTGGCTTTTCAAAGCAAAGGGAATTTCAATAATTACAGGAGAAGGACTTCATACAAGACAAACATGAGCTGGACATGCAGATTTTGGAAGATGTACTTTGAAGCCGTTTGCTTTTCACTGTATATTTTGAAAACCAATGCACCTTGGTTTTTATTTCCCGTTTTTTACTGCCTGTCATAATATTTTGAGGAAGAAAGGGATGAAAGCTTACAGTGGTTTAAAACCACATTAATTCTTGCAGTGCTGCTGACATATTTGCTTCTATACATGTTCCCAAAAGTGAGTGTGAATTGATGCAATATAAAGGTTTTCTGAGGAATATGGAGACTAGTATAATTTGGAAATGAGTGTTATATGTTTGTGGAAATGTCATTTGAGGTACACTGGTGTTAAAAATTTGACAGAGTTGTGTTAAAAGCACTTCTATGATGTGCAGATATTTTAGGCAGAAATTGCATAAGATGTGCAACAGTACGTGAAAGACAAAAGTTGTAGTTGGCTTTGTAACATTTCACTTGAGACTGCAGGTACGATTTAGAGACTTCTACCACATATGTGGTGTGAATAAATGTTTATAT
>NW_010158674.1:0-13141 GCF_000695765.1 Mesitornis unicolor | reverse complement strand
GTTCTGTGATTCTGTGATTCTGTGATGTTATTTGTCTTTTCTCCAACCACTACAGAGCCTTTCACCTAGCATATTGTATACTTATATTTCTTTTCATAGAAATAGAGCTCTTTTGGAGGTTATATTTGTCTTCCAAATCAGCCCCACTGTTGCGATGTATTGATCTTTAGCAATTTTACTGTGAAATTAGCTAAACTCCCTAGTAAAACAATTGATGCATTTTAAAGGCAAACAGTGTACATTAAGGATGAAGAAACAAATGGAAGAACTGATCTTGAATGTAATCCCGTTTATTATAGTTTTAGAGACATTTTAGATCTCACTACCTGGAATTTACATGCTAATCTACCAAACAGTATATGAAAGTATGGCAACTTCCAGTGTGTTCTACAAGAGAGAGCATTCTTCCATTCTCTCACATAGTCTTCTTTTGCATTTCCATCGCTATTTTGTGTAATTAGCTATGCAACTGCTAAAAGGGAATAACGGAGAATTAGATTGGATATCAAATGTTTGATATAGTAAGAGTGAGTGTGTATATAATTAAGAAGTCATAATAATAAAAATTATAATTAATGGGAAAATTCTGAAGGCAAAGTACTTACAAGTACTTACATAAGTAATTTAAGAGCTACCTTCCTTCTCTTTTAAGTAACTTAGGCTTAAAACCTATTGATTGTCAATGACATATTTCCTTTAGGGTCAGTTTCATAAGTTATATAGATAGATAGCTTAAGTGCATGGTTCCTTTGGTTTTCATTGACTTTAGTTTCCGTAATAAAAGCTTTTAAATATGCTAACAACATTAAATTAATTTTAATATGAGTTTAAGAATGTGGAACATACCTGTCAGGTGAAACTATTGACATAGATTTTATCTGTTTTAATTTTAATGACATAATTTTAATGTTTTTCCTGATGTTATTAAATAATATTTTTAAAATGTGAAGGTTTACTGTATCCAGTGATTGTGCTGAAATTGTTTCAGATATCTGCTTTACTATCTTTCTCATAATTTTGTTATTTCTGTTAAGTAAGGAATAGTAATCTCCACAGAAAAAGGAAAACACATCCGTTGCATTTAAGAATGTAGTAAATATATCTTTAGACAGCTAATAAAGAGCAAATTAAGGATTTCTACCTGCTATGCTAAACTTAATGGCACTATTTATGATGCTTATATCGTTCATCTTTCTGGGTTTTTTGTTTGTTTTATCCCCATGATGGCTATGATCATAATGACAGTTTAGTAGTTCTTGAAAAACAGTAATAAAAACTAAGGATGATTAATCATGTCTCACAATAGGTTTTTAATACTTATTGGTGCTGTGGCAGTACAAGCAGCATATAATTACTGTGTTCATCTTGAAAAGCCCATGACCATAATGTCATAAAGAATAACTTGACTGAGATTAATATAAAATACCTAATCTGTTTTAAAATTCAGATTTTAATTATTGAAAACACCTCTTAGAAGTGTATTTGTTTTGTACTAATTATCACCACTGCATCAAACATATGTATGGCATTGTCTTTTTTCTGTAAAATTTCGTAAATATAGTCTTGATGTAGAGAAACGGGAAACCAGCTTGCTACAGTTCTGTCTTTCACCTTGCCTTTTATTTTTTTTTCATCTCTTCCCATATTGTGTCTAATATAATGCTTTTTCTTTGATGCAGTGAGTGTCTATAATTTATTTCTGCCAAGTGCCTTGATAATGTCTAAATGGTACATCTTAGGTAAATGTGCAGAATGCACCTCTTGTATTGCTTTAATAGATGGAGAAATTGGAATTCTGTAATGGAACAAAATTTAGAGGTGATTATCACATAAGTAATTAAATTTAGACAGATCATACTCTGAAAGGTTTTGTTTCCTGCCCTTTTTTGTTCAGCACAGGACCTGAATATGTATAAAAATAGTGTTACTGATCACTGACATCCTTAGATATGAATGCTCTTTGATAACTAACATAATAGTTTACTGTTTTGTTCACTTGTTTTAGTTAATTCTAGCTCCTATTGTATGTCTTTTTCCTTCCAATTACAATATATGTAATTTTCTAACCTGTATTTTATCTTCATGCATTAATTTCTTCTTCTTTTTCCCAGCCAGTGAAAATGTAGTTATCAATCAATTGTTCCAGTCCAAGCTGACACAAACTGGATCACTTATTCCTCCATATCATTCCCTTAAAACCAAAGGGTGTAAAACAGCTTTGCTGAGTAAAAAAACATCAGCCTGTGCAAGTGGAGAAGCAAAGAAGTATATGGAGCTCGGCAAGGTAAGAGTTTAGGACTCTTTCTGCTCTTTGCTCCTTGTAGGTTTTTCTCAGTTACCTTGTCATTCCTGAAAGCTCTTTGTTCTCTGCTTCTTTCTCTGCAGTCATAAAACTATTCAAATAACCTACTACTTAATATCAACACTAAAGCAATAGTGAGAACTAACAAGTTATAGTTTACTAACACTAGTAATGCTGGTTCAAGAACCTTTTTCTTGGACTCTCTAATCAGTAGGTTGGGCAAGATTATGAGGTCTTTTCAAGCCTGGATCAGTCCATGATGTTGTGGTTCCAGGGCTTAGCAGTGAATGCAATATTACAGAATTTTGGCTGCATGGGAACACTTATCTGTTTTGTATCCTTGGCTGACTTTATGATGAATACTTAAATAAATTAAGACATAGGAAGTGCAAAGATAAAACCTCAATGTCTTTATTGTGTTAATCTGCAAAGATTTCTGGCTTGCAAAAGATAGTTTGTGTGGTTTTGTATCCGGTAATTTTGGAAAATGTTATTTTAAATGGTCACCTGCATGTAAATTTTCCTCGTTGATTTGAGATCAAAATCAAACTCTACCCGTGTCTGAACTTGTCTATTTTTCTGTTTGCTAAATCAGCCAAAAAAGTTTTTAAAAGGGGGAAAAGAGGGCAGGGAACTTGGTAGGCTATCAGAAAATTAATTGTTCATGTTGCATGGAACATCTCTCTTTTGAGAAGAAATAGCATGATTTGCTGAGTCTGTTCTTGACAGAGCTTTGGAATTCCTCCTTCTAGAAAAGAAGCAAGTGGTTCTTACAATACATCAGCTGCCTTGTCAGACTTCTTGAATCTTAAAACTCTATTTTTAGCTTACAGCTGCATAAAATTGATTCTGTCATGGGATTAAAGAGTCTGCTCTCATGTGTCATTGTGGAAGGTTTTGTGCAAGTACAACCATGGAATAGCAATGGGAGTTTCCCTATAGCCCCACTGCTGATAGTAGCATAATTCCTGTCTACTGTTCTTGTCAGTAATCTCAGTGGAAAAACTTAAGTTGAAGTGAATGGTGTTGGTTTAAGGCTATATTTAGCAAACAGCTGAGGCATCACAAGGTGCCTTTGGGTGCCTTTCCACTACAGTAACAGCTTCCTAGAGGAAGCTTCCTAAGGCTGTGAAAAAGATCCTCATCCCATACATGGAAGGAAGTATGAAAAGCACATCTAAGTTAGAAGCTTAATAAGCCAGGGGGAAACACTACACTGCTGGGGTCTCTGAAACTATGAGGTTTCTGACCAGTCCAGAATAGTTTTTAATGTGGAGTTACTTTCTTGAGAGGTAGAAGACATATTCAAATTCCTTTGAGAAGCATGATAAATTAACTCAGAAATTCCAGATTCAGTAAGAATGCTCTAAACTTTTAGGTATTATATGGAAGGTGGGAAGAACTTCATCCTTCATCAGCCCACAGAGACAAGGATGGCTTGGCTTCTCAAAGGTAGGCTTTGAGAAGAGCTGTGCAGGTGCACCACTTAGGTTGTAAATACTAAGTTGGCCTAATTTGAGCAAGGTACTATACTGCCCTGCAAGACAGAAGCAGAATTTTAGGTATCTAAGCTGTTACAGTGGCAAAGAGACATTTGTTATTTTGGAATAGGCACCTGATGCAGCAGCTGGAAGTAGGTAAGTACTTAAATTCTTCTGTGGATCAAGCCCACATCTATAACAGTCCTGTTCCAAATAATTTCTTGCCTTTTCTCTTATAGCCTTGAAAATCCACTGTGATAGGCTGCAGTAATGGTGGTTTTCTTGTTTTGTTGTTGTTATTGTAATTGGAAATGTAATGTAACGGGCATTTTCTTATCAGTTTAGAATTAAAGTGACTATATGTTGAAAAATCATAACCACTCCATTTTTATTGGAGTTTATCCTGAGGGTGAAGGCAATAAAGAGAAGAAAAAAGAAAGGATGTCAGAGGGGGAAGAAAGAGGGGCATTAAGGCAAGAATTATCAACCAGGCACTGGCATTCCTTTTGTATCTGAAATTTTAATTGTAACATACATCATAATGTAGGCAGTGAGAAACACAAAATGGAAGGTATTTATGTTGCCGTAGATGAGTAGTGTCATGGTTTAACTCAAACCAGGACAAGTAGTAATCCAGATTCCGCCATATCCAGGGAAGAGAAGTAGACACTTTCAGAGGTCAGACAGGAGTTTGTTGTTATTCCACTCCCCTTTCACCTTCTCATCTGCAGTCCTTGCTACTTTATAGAATTATTTATTTCTCTCTGTGGCCACATGTCTACCTGTTTACTTTTCCATAAATGGCTGTTTCCTTGATTTTGAGTGTGCTGTCACAGGTAAGAATGGGCTACCTCTTTGAACTCACCACTCTACTTGTAGTAGGATCCAAGAGAACAGTACATCCATCCTAAGACAGAGATGAGCAGATCTAACAGCTGGCCAGAATTCTGGAGCATGTAAGGAGTCATAGGAATTTGGGCTTGCAAGCTCAAGTCTCTGTGACTTACAAAGACTGTGTCCCCTTTTCAAGTAAAGTAGAATGTATCTTCATTGATACTCTCACAACTCTTTTGCTCACATCTACTCTTGCTCCCTTGTTTTTCTGTAATCTTTTCCTAGTGCATACTTTGGCTTTGTTGTCTTCCCCTTGCTTTCTTTGTAAGAATCATTGGTTTTCAGATTTCATACAGCAGAAGTCTAGTCATGTTAACACACATCACTAACAGAAGGCTTTTCTTTCAACTGACTTTATGTTGTTTTTCTTTATGAACACTTTGCTTCATTGTCTGTTAGTTGAAGAACTCATCTCTTGCAAAGCTTTTGGTATGTCTTCTGGTTAAAGCTTTTAAATATTCTGCTGGTAAGAAGAGATTATTTTAGGAGGAAGTTTTGGCTTCTCAACAGAGATTAAAATGTTACTTATATAGATTTTTTTTCTGTAGATTACAGGTACAAGATTTTCCAATGTAAGGTTGTATATTAGAGGGTAATGGAGAAGTACAGCTATGGTGGTGTAGTCTTCTTCCCTAGTTCATAGGTGAAGCTGTGAAGTTTGGAGAGTTTGAATTGAATTCATTTTTTGTCTTTGCTTTGTTTTCTTTCTTTTCATTTCCTCATTTTGAGCCAAACACTTCCTTCCCATGAGAAGAAGTATGCAACACAGGACAGCAGGCAGAAACTTTAGCATCCAAAGTGTTCTTCCTGGCTCTTCCACAGGAAATGGTCTTGAACTAGTGACTAATTCTGTTGGGAGGAAGGGATGAGTGCATTATCTGTCAAGTGGAGAAAACTCTAGTTTAGTTATCTTCCTCAAGCATTTTGTAAACTTTAACTGAAAAGTCTCATTGACATGCTAGTGGTTCTTTTTATGAGAAGACCTGGAGCAAGCAGATCTCTTTTACTTTTCTGTTTTGAAGTTGGGGATGAAATTGCCTTTAAAATCTTATTGCATCCTAGTAAACCACCAAAGCTTAGCATAGTGAGTAGAGAATTGCTTGCACTGCAAGCAGTATTTTTAATGAAGTTTGGCTTGAGTGAGCCAAGCTGAGGAAATGTGCACTTTTTTGATGCAACTGGAAAAAGACAGGAATAGGCCAGAACATGGTGAGTTGATAGAGAGTTTTATGCGATAAGTGGACTGGGCAAAGACAATGAAAAAAAAAGTGAGAGGTGAAAAGTCTCTCATTGATACAGAGGTTTGAATCTAAAGGCTTGACCAAAACCTGGAATGCAATAATTTTGCCAACCTTCCTGAAGAAACTTTAACAAAAAAACCCTAATTTAGGAGACTACTTTTAGGATTATTATTGCCATTTAATATAAAAAATAGGAAGTAGAACACTAAAAAATAAATTTGTTTCTCATTCTCAACTTTGATGTATGGGATAACATTGGTTCTAATGAGATAGTAAATTATTGACAATTTATGTCTGTAATGATTGAAAATGGGTTAAAAAAAGAAAAGAAAAAAGAAAAATTCACTTGGGCAGAAAGAAGAGAGAAGGTTTTTTTAAAATATAAGTATTATTGTTTTATCTTCAAGATTTTTTTAGTCATCTGCACTTACATTTACTCACTTAAGTATCTGCCAAAGACATAAGGAACCTTTTCAGAGAGTTACAGAATTGTGCTACTTATGGGCAGATTGTATGGTTTACTAGCGGCACAAGTCCTGCTTCTGCAATAGAGTTCCAGATCATATTGCTTTGCCCAGTTGTTTGGAAAAGGTGTTTTTATCTTTCCAATGGTATACAGCTGCCTTTGAAATCAAAACTTTCTTGCCAGTCATGGCTTGACAGAAACTTGAGGCTATTTATCCACTTTCCCAATTCTTTCTGAACCTCAAATCATTGTCAGTTACACTTTATATAAATGTTTGCGTTTGTTGGTAAATTGTGTAAAAATGAAAAAGAAGGTTTACTGCCCATTGTGAGATAAATATCATATGTCCTTTTCTCCCCCACAGCTGTTGAAAAAGAAAGGAACATCCTCATTTCTTCAGAGACTGGAACGAGGGGGCCCAACCACTGTGGCAATACAGCTCAGGGTTAGTGAACATCTTCTGGAAAGAAATTTACAAAACAAAATAAAAACAAAATTATAAAGGCAGGATTAGTCTTTACAGATTGCAGTGGAAGAAAGAAAAATAATATGCTTGAGAAGACCTGGCCATGCAAATGGCTAAGGCTTTTGAGAAAATGATGTTAAAAAGTTAGGTAGAGCATATATGTTTGCTGCACAATAATGATTGATATCTGAATTTTTTCCACAGAAATCACTCACGGATATTACTGGGAAGCTGCAGAACTGCACATCACATTCTGTTCATTGTATAAAGCCTAATAACTCCAAGTTGCCAGATACTTTTGACAATTTTTATGTGTCTGCTCAACTGCAGTATATTGGTGTCCTAGACATGGTCAGAATCATACGACATGGATATCCAGTACGTCTCTCTTTCACAGACTTCTTGTCAAGGTAAATTGTTTTAAGTTTCATAAAAAGTTTTTCTTACCTATTCTACAAAGCCTTTTGTCATGTTCTGGTAGTGCTTACAGTGTTGTTTTGCTGGTGAGCCTTTCAAACTTCCTTCAGAGGAAAATGATGTCCACAAGCAAGAGGTGTAGGCTTGTTACTTTTTATTTGAAGGAATCATAAACTTTGTGGAAATATATTTAGAAAGATCATCACCAAAATTTATTCAATTTAAAAATTTAGCTTCATAAAATAGTTATATTTTTATAATTTATGCTGTTTATATGATTTATAAAATAGAAAATATTTCATGTTGTCTCTGAGTAATTTGAAAGCAGAAAGAGAAATAGTCTAAATTTCAAGTTTATTGGTGTAGGTGTTATGGGTTCAGTATTTGTATTTCCTATCCTAAGATTTGTTTCTGGATGGTGATGACTTATTAGTGCCCCTACTAGAACTCTTTTTTTGTTATTGTTGTTAGAAATTAGTGAAATTTTGAATTAATGTGAAAAGACAGAAAGATACGTGTCGCTGCTTTTGAGTGAAGGCAAACTTTTTCCCCCATCCCCCATTCAGTTTTGGCTTGCTTACATTCTCAAATGCTTCAGCAAAGAAAGAGCACCATCTTGTCCAAGAGATGTTCAGTTAGCAGCCTCATGCACTCAGTATGTTTCTTCTCTTTGCATGTTCTACTCCTTGACTGATACATTGAGCAGTCATGATCCAACCTAGGTATTATTTTACTTCTGAAAAACAGCATGGGAATATCAGCTGCTCACACACATCTAAACTTTCAGTTGCCTTCCTAGAAAAAGTTGCAGATGTTACATTACTACTTGGACAGGTTCATATTCTCTCTGGCAATTCTGTAAATATTCAAAAAGTGCAGGACTATGAGAGTTTATAATTCCATGTGTTTCAAAAGTAAGCCATCTCTGTCCTATCACAATATTCATCCTGCAGCAAGAATCCTTTTCACCTTCAGTTTGTGTCTTGGAGCCCTTCTGATGGGCTGAGTTTCATTGAGTGCAGCTGTGTGGTGCGCAGCTTGGCTTAGCTCAGCTGTAAAGTGTTTTATAGCAGTGTTGCAAGGAAACCTTGTTTTTCTAGAGCTGAATGTACTATGCAGTTCTCCTGGGCTTACCTGGCTTAAGAAGTAAAGGATATTAATGGTAGGTCTGAAAACTCTGTACAAAATCAAAGAGAATTTGTGGCCCAGATCCCAACTTGAATTCCCAAAAGATAGTGAATTGCTGCCCTCCTCCACCCTCCCTGCAGTTTCCATGCATTTACTTACAGGGTCTTCCTTATCATATAGGTAATATTCTCAAAGTTTAAATAATATAATTAATAAAAAAAATTTAAAAACTTTTTTTTTTGCTATATAATAAGAAGAATGTTTGAATTAGGGGCCTTTGTGGTGAAGGGATAGACTATTGGAAAACTTGGATATTCTATCAGTAATACAGACAGTAGCATTGCTTTCTTAATCAGATGAATTTGAATAAATTTCTATTAATATCTAATTAGGGATTAATATGATTGATCTCTAGCATATGTTTATGAGCCACCTTTGAACTCTTACGATGGATAAAGAAAGACAGTAGCTAAGGAAAGGTCATATTTTGCAAGAGCAGTTCTTCCTAGGCTACAAAACTTCATCATCATTTCTATTGCTGTTCATTTGGGATTTACTGGTTCTGTTTCTGTATAATCAAAGTAAAAGTTGACAGCTGCTAGGTGAACCCTTCAATCACCAAAGTTTGTTGATCGAAAGAGAAATCTTGTGGAAATTCTCATTCTTAAGTAGAAGCTGTGACAGTTACTGTCAATGAATATATAATGAAATTGGGAATTAATAAGGTCAGATGCTATTAAAAAACAGGCAGCATCAATATAATTATGAAAGGTTATATGTGATTTCAGTAGATTTGCCAACTCCAGCTGCAGTGTTTCTGCTGAATTTGCCTGCAGTGTTGGCTCAAATTCTATAGCTCTTTAAGTAGAGAGACAGAAATCAGTTTTTATTTTATCTTTAAAACAGAAAGACTTGTGTTACATGCACTTTAGACTCCTGGAAAAGTTTACCCCTATATTTTGCATTAATGTCTTCAGAATTGTTCTCAGTGGGCTATATTTTGAAATTCTATCTTTACTTTTAATTTAAGGCAGTGACACAAGCACTGTTGTGAAGAGTTCAAAGTTTCCAACTTGCAGCCAAAATTGTATGCATAGGTGAAGTATCCTCAAATATCCTTTTCCTGGAAGAAAGAAAACAGCAAAATATCTATGGAAATAGGAACTGGCTGAGATAGATGTTTCTTTCCAGCATTTACCATTTTGATTTCTTATTTAAAATGAGAATAATTCCACCTGACATATACAAAAAGCAATATAGTAGGAATGTAGTAATTTGCAGTGGGTTTTGGTATTTGGTGCAATGGCAAAAAAGTAAGTATTAGTGTGTGCTCTATTACCACTGCAGAGCAACAGAGCTCAGAAACTCTCTGGGGCACAGACAAAGCCTGGTTGTACAAGCTTAATATCTAGAACCTAATCTCTTTGCATCAATTAATAAAATGGATCCTGGCTGACTTTTGTGTCATTCACCTCACTTGATGCTCAAGGAAGACATGTAAAAGCCATTTGGAATATAAATTTTTAAAAATAATGATAGTGATCAAGGATCCATCTAGAATAATGAGGTGAGCTTATATTTCTTGAACATTGAAGCAGAAGAATAGGGCTGTTCAGGCATATTCAGGTAAAAAAATGGCAGTAAGATGCTCTGTTTCACTTATTCTGAATAATTTTATTTTAGTACCATCCTCCTCTACCAACACTCCTCTACTGTTAGCGTTTTGTAAATTGGATTAGAAATTGAAGTGAATTTTTCCTCTCTTCTTTAATGTAGTTCACCAAGTCGCTGAACCATACCCAGTGCTTTTCGCTGCCTGTGTTTTAGTTTCATTGATCTAGGAAGAATTTACGAACTACTGCCTTAGAGACTGAGGTTCATATGTCACACGTATTTCTCATGTCTGGGACACTGCTTGGCAGTGGAGACTGCAAAGTCCAGTTGCACAGGTTCTGAAATAAGACATCAGTGTTGGCCTTCCCTGCCAGTTTGCAGCAGACCTGCAGTGTTGGACCTCAAGATAACCTCTGTGGGTTGTCTGAACTGATAAGCAAATGGAACCTTTTAATTAGCTGATGAGAATTACAGGATTTCTATGAAAAGAAACACGTTGTTCAAAAAGCCCAAATAGTTTTCTGCTAGTGTGCTGTTCCTCCTCTTTATCTCTGCATTTTTTGAGTGTTTATTGGAATTTCATTACTGTCTCTCAGGTTTCTAGACAGTCTTTTTTGTGTTCAACTTTTTCAGCTCAGTCTTTTGTTTTCCATCATGGAGCTCCCATACTGCCTTCTGTTGCTGCTCAAGGGAGCTCCTGTGAAGGAGAACATGTAGGCTGTATGTTGAGACATCTCTTACAGTGTTACAAGAAGAGATAAGTAACTAGAATGTTATGATCTGCCATTTCCAATTCCCTTTAAAAATGCCTTGAATTGCATCAATCTAGTATTTAGTTTTATCCATGCATATGCAGGCATGAACCTTAGATTATAAGAGGTTGTTTGTACTACCTGGTAAGACAGTGTCATGTGCAGGCTTGGAGGTACAGTATTAGACCACCTTCTATTTTTAATTAAAATTGTAATTGCTTTTGATCAAATTTGTATTATTAGCTGATGCTGTATTGCGCAGAAGTGTTATTTATGTTTGTGGATCTTGTGTGGAACTCATCGTTGCATATCTGAACTCCCTTTGTACAGAAGGTTTTCAGCATTCATTTTTTTTCTCCATCTTTCCTCTCGCTTTTTTACCTCTTATACAATGTTATATAATATATCATATATTATAATATTTTGTAATATATCATTTGTGAATTTAAAAAGTGCAGCAAAACATTTCAGAGTCTCATGAGCAAGGTAGGCAGGGCATTAGTGAGGATGATGTATTAAGTAGATTGCAAAGTGATAGGTCATCACACTGGCCCTTTTAGCTTTGTCTTCTATGCAATAATTTCATCAGTCTTCTCATAGAGCAGTGCATTGATATGTGCCATGATACCATAAATCCTTGCAAGAAGAGCAAGATGTAATCTGACTGGTATTAAAAAGCAATATTCCATTAAAGTAGATGTAATGATACCAATTTATACCAAAAGGCAATCTCACCGTTGTGTAGTTTGTTGCTTCAGACCTAAAGCTGGAAGTGATATTTCTGACTGAGGGTAATAATTTCTGTTTGCTTTTCTTTTAGAATGCAAGAAAAGGTGAGTAAATGAAGTGTTTTGAAGTCATCAGTTTTGAGGACATCTTAAACCCAAATTCATATACATGCTAATAGCTTTTCCTGTGAAGAATGAAGGTCATTCACAAAGTTTAAAACTGTGATTTTTAAAACAACTATGTTTTTGGCAGTTTTGGTAATAATCACATTCTAAAGAAGTGGAGTATGGGAGAGAATTGGACAGGCAAATAACTCATGGGTTGACATAAAGCCAGTTTAATAGGTAAACAAAAGCTGCACGTGCAAGCAAAGAAAAATCAGGAATTCGTTTTCTACTTCTCATCATCAAGCAGGTGCTTAGCCATTTCCAGGAAAGCAGGGCTCCATCATGTGTAATTGTTACTTGGGAAGACAAATGCCATCACTCTGAATGTCCCCTCTTCCTTCTTCTTCTCCAATTTTTTTTTTCCTTCCTTTGCCAGCCTTTCTGATAGTGGGCCCCAGTTTGGAATAATTTACAGAAGTCTCAGAATTATTCTAAATTACTAAACCTTTGTGAAAACTTGCTAATGTAGAGGATTATTAAGCTTTAAGGGATGACCAGAACCCATAGTGTGCTGACATTCTCCCTGGCAAGTCACATGTATTAGAATTGGTGTACATCACCTGGGGAGTTGCCTAAATGTAAGCAGGCATCTGGGACTGTCTTAGAGACTATAGGCTATTTGACAGGTATTTGTACAATGAGATAGAATAATGGTAGTATCTGGCCTATTCATATTATGAACAAACTAAATAGCTCCATTTGTTACAAGTTGACTAAACATAGAATATTTTGGTTTACTCCCATTTGGTGTTTGTAGCAGTTTGGCTTGTTTTCTCTGTTTTTTCACTAGGTTCCCTTTAATACTCAAAAGACAAGAAAGATACTAGATAACTTTAGGTGCCTATGGTGGATCAACTAATTAGCCTGGACTTAATTTATAGTGTGTAGAGAAAAATGGTCTTTTTTAGGATGCGATTCAACTGCCTTATTGTACATTCATCCATTTTTGCAAGTATTTCAAAGTCTCGGTCTAGCTCACATCTGTGACAAGGAACAAGATTAATGGTTTGTAACAGACTCCAAAAAAAACCTCAGAGAATATTTTATAGTTGAAACAGAAGCAGCTTTTGAAGTTATACCATAGTATCAGTTCTCTAGCCCATAGAATAAGTAGTATTGTACATGTAAAGTATCAGTCCTTATGACAGTCCAACAGAGTTGGACTTTGAGAATGATAAAGCTGCTTGTATTTCTGTGGCTTACCAACAGTGCACAGAAGAGTATAAAAGAAAATAAAGTTTCTTTTTTGACTGGAGTTTTCAGTGGTAGGTCAGACATCTAGCTTTATTCTATATTTAGAAGGCAAAAATAGGTTTTATAATGCAACCTTCATTGGCAAAAGAGATTATAAATGGGTGTAAATTCTTGTGTCATTCCACTGAAGTAAGTTGAATTATTCATATCTATCATGTACATAAAGCTCTGCAGGATCTACATGAAAAGGGGTCTCTTGAGCAGAGCGGTGGATGTGGTCTACCTTGACT
>NW_010158673.1:27124-29494 GCF_000695765.1 Mesitornis unicolor | reverse complement strand
ATACTAGCAGCGGGTAGTAGTCCGTCGGGTAATATTTGCAATATTTGCAAAGGCACTGTATTCTGCTGTATATTGTATATGATATTGTCAGCTTCTTTACTTTTCATCAGAGCAAAGAGAAATGGCAACAGAAAGCACTTTTGCATCTGTGCCTTACAGATTTGAATTTGAGAACTATGAAGAATGGTTTCTCTAAACCCTAGATGTGAAACCCTGGAGAGTACATGGTTCGTTGCATCCTGACCTGTGCACACAGTGTACTGGAGCCCTGGCTGTTTATCTAGAGCCTGTATTGAACTTATGCTGAAAATTCCTGAGGATGAGATAATTTTTCTGGTTCCCTCAGTTTTCTTGTCTGTGCTAGGAAAAACAAGCACCTCAAACCTAGACACATACATGGAAAACAAAATCTCCACTTGTAGCTTAATATTACATCTGCAAGTCCTTCTACAGATTTAGCTTTGGAGTTTTTTTTTCCATCTCTGGTAGCTGTCAGGCCAAGCTCTTTTGTGACTGAAAATCCTAGTTATGTAAAGTACGCTGCATCTAGCTGTGCAAAAGTAACGTAACTTTTGTTTATATTATAGTTGAGCTGAAAGTCTCCTTTGTGCTAGCAACCCCACTGTGCTAAATAGTGGGTGAACGTGTCAAGTTAAACAGATACAGTGATTTTTAAGTCTACCAGAGGATACCGTGTGCAAGGATGATGCAGAATCCACGGCAGATTCCCCAACAGAGGGGGCTGAAGCAGTACAAGAAAACTGCACATTCTTCTGTGTTATCGATATAATGACCAATGCAAAACTGGGATTTTAATTATGTCCCTCAACATCATAAGATCTGAGTTTGGCCTAACTTAGTGATCTCACATAGAAAAATATTACACTGCCAAAGAGAATTCTCCAGCTACCCTATACAAACAGAAAACCATAAATCCCATGTCTTGAATTTACACAATATAAACCAACAATCTGTAGCAGACTCAAATCTGTGACAATGACAAGGCAATGGTGTGATGCAATTACCTTGGGAACCTCCACTGAAGGCAATGGCAATTGAAGGTTATAACATCTGTCTCTGAATCCTCACTTTATGACTTTGTGGAGAAAGAAGAACAGTCATAGCTGCATGACAAAACATCACTTTCACATTTTCTGACTTTTCTCTCAAAGTCTTAACAATATTTAAATACAGATCCCTTCACTAATGCATATAAGATTAAAAAAATGCAAGATCTGGCTCCCACTAAGTCTTTTATGGAACATATTAATGTACATTTTACTCAAGAGATTGAAATCTTCTCTTTACAGACATTTCAGCCTTCTGCATAAAAATAAGCTTAGGCAGAATTTAAAAGAAAAAAAAAAGAAAACAAAAGAATAATAATAAAACACTTTTTATGTGCCCAAAAGACCAGAACAGTTGAAATTAGCAATTTCAAGTGCTAGATATAGCCTGTTTCTTTTTCGTTTTCTTTAATTACCCTGGCTTCTTTACCTGGCTTGTTGGGAAAAGAGTTATTAGAGAACACCCATTACTGGCTCTGAAGCCTGTAGAAAACGCCAGAGGATGCCACTTAAGTAACAGCTCTCACATCATTCTTCTGCTTCAGCAATACAACTATTTTTGAAACAAACTTTAGAGCCTGGAGTAGCTCTATTTTTACAGTAAATTTTGCTAATAAATTGCTTCATTGGCAGGAGCCAGTCTGCAGTTTATTCAGTCTGTAGTATTCTCATGTGATTGTTACGACGAGTTGTGATAGTTACGATAAGTCCAAGTTCAGTGCTCAGAAATGAACCCTCTCCATTCTGAAGGAAGTAGGGCTTAGTTGGGCAGGAGTATAGATTGAAAAAACAGCAGCCTAAATAATCACTTGTAGCCAGTGAACAGAGAAGAGCAAATGGGGATACTTTTACTAGGAAATTTGAAGGTGGTTGTACAGGAAAAGGAGACAGGAGTTGTAGCACACAGTAAAAATGCAAAATGCTGAAGACACTCAGCACTAGCAGAGCTATTTTTCATGTCAGATTTTTCTTTAACCTGCAAGCTCTCAGGGCCAGACCCATTAGCAGACTGACCATGATGCCTCAACCCAGGCACTGGACTACATTTGCAGGACTGTGGCCTCTATTTTCCTGACAAACGAGGCCAGGAAAGGGATGGGTTGCACTGAGGGAGCTGCCAGCTGCCAGCAACACACTGATACAAGGAGAGGTGCAGAACAAGGGGGCTGTGCTGAGACACATCTGTCAACATTCATACAGTATATGGGGCACGTCCAAAGACAGAAGAGCTAAATGCACACCTCCCAGGAGAAAATGGCCCCTCTAGAGTGAGGAATATGGCTGGTCACTTTGTATGTAGAGC
>NW_010158673.1:5767-27093 GCF_000695765.1 Mesitornis unicolor | reverse complement strand
CAGGAATGGACACGTAGCAGTAACCAGTAACAAACAAAAATTTAACCAAGAATTGGTGGCAAGCATGAGAGTGACAAAAGGACCCCCTTGTCAAATATGCTAGACACGGTACTTGATGTGTTGCTTCTCGGAAGCACAAAGCCACTGAAAAATTGATAGAGCTCATACAAATAAGCTCTACCGTAGTCGATGTTTACCTGTGTGGACATGAGCTTTACTGCAAAATTATCTTGGGAAGATCAAAAGGGACTGGAAGGTTTGTGAGCAGACATGAAGAGGCTATTCTAGGGCTATTCTTGTTAGTCTATTTGGAGAAGAGTCAAAGATCAAGTAAAGACAGATGTGATCTAGAGGTAGGTACATGGTGGCATAGTTAGTGTTGACAGGAAGATGATTAGTCTTCTCAACCACAGAACGATATCCCATGACCACAACTTCCCAAACTTCATCTTAGGGTAATTAAAGAAGTGGGGGAAGCAAACTCACAACTTCTGGCAGTTTCCTTTGAGAACACAGAGAGAACAGGTTTGCCTTAGTAAAACCAGATAAAAATGTATTTAAGTAAGTCCTTGCATTATAAGAAATAATAACAAACTTAAATAATCAGATTGACAGTAAGCTCAATTCTGATAAGATCCCTGCCCCTAAGAATAATGGGCCGACCTATCACTCAAGATCCTCTATGAAATCCAACTGACGGTGATAGGTGCAGGGTCTGTGTTCAGTGATTTTCATTTCTCCATATTTCACATGCAATCTTTCCAGCAGTGACATATATTAACATTTGTGCATCACACAGTGTAAAAGAACTCAGCAGAAATCTGAATGAAGAGAGACATAGCACAGAAGAGGTATTAAGAGGTATAGTCCTGGCCCCTTCCATCCCTAAGCTCTAGAGTCAAAGAGTGTCTAATTCAGCTTATGGCAGGAACCATAGCAGCTTCTCTCAGGAGCATTTTGATTTTTGCCAGTTGCAATGTTTGGCATTGAGAGATTGCTAATCATGCCTTTAACAGACACCTCTTTTCTACACATCCCTCTCTAGAGTCCCTAATGGCAGCTCCATAGGTCTATGCCACCAGTCAGGAAGGGAAATCTCAGCTGACTATCTGATGTCTCCTCAGTTTTGCAGTTTGATGAGGGCCTGGATGTACTTCATGACAGCACGCCAACATTTAAGAAGATAAAAGCACTGCTGTTGTATAAAAAGGTAAAGGGAGGTTACCAACTACAAAAGTGAGCAACAAAGTATTTATCCATCCCTTATCTATACAAAACTTACAAGTTTACTCATCACTGAGAAAACCACTTCTTCAGCCTTTGCAGAAAAGGATGTGCAAACATTTCTTTGCAGGTTTAAATTCACTTTCATGTGTATCATATATGACTTCCGCTGAAGTGAGGTAGAGTCCTGTACATATCAGAATACCAAGAGGTTTATAAATGTTTAGGTGCCCAAATGATAAATCCTTCACAGACATGTGTGAGAAGCAAGATACAGTAGGAAAAGAAAAGTAATTTACTGTCATAATGAAAAGTATATAGGCAGTGTGTTGATAAGTAATATTGTAAGGCTTTTCTCTGCATAATCAATAATGGAATCATATTTGTATCACTATAAGGCGCTACATTAATAAACTTATCTTCTATAAAGAAACATTTTTGGAGGGGCATATCAATGAACTCAAAGTCAATCAGCAATGAGAAACTTATAATGGATTTAAAATAAATGCAGGGTATGATAACATATACGGGAAAAATAAAATGGAAGATTCATCCCCCAGAGAAGTAATAAAAGCAACTATCAATATATAGCAGGGTAAATATCCCAAGATTTTGACTAAGTAAACCCTATTCCTTACATCCAGAAGTGTGATTCTAACTAATCCACAGCGTATATGTGTGAAGAAGTCCTAGGGGCTGTGGTTGCCTCACAAGAGCTCTGGACAGAAATAAATCAGAACTTTGCCTTATGTGAACTGGGATTTGATATGACCTTCATGCTGCAGACCTGTCAAGCTGTAGCAATGATGAATGCAATCAGACAGCTATTAGACACTGTTCTAATTTAGACACAGCAAAACTTATTGAGTAATGTCAAATGAAACAAAAAGCAGGACTGGAGTGTGAAAGGGCTTTAGTTCCCTTTAGGTAAAATTCAAAGGACCTTGTAACATCAAGGTCTTGCTGAGCTGGGCATGAAGGCCTTGGAAGTGATGAGGCAAGATTATTGACTGAATATAGCAGAACCCTGTCATGATTCTCAGAGGAAGCTTAAAATTTCTACAGGGATGCTGTGTTTTTGCAAAGTTTTGAGCAAGGCAGTTAAAATAATTGTGAAACTTTGCCTTTCTTTTGTTCACTTGTCAACACTACCCAGAAGATTAATTCTTAAGCAAGAAATGTGTGAAGGAAGGTATAATTTCTTTCAATACTGTTTTATCATCTTAGTCAAAAACATATCTATGAGGAACACTGGAACAATTTTATGTGCATCAATGCCTACATAAGCAGAAAGACATGGGACTGAAAACCTCTCCCCTGAAGCTAAACTATTTTCAGTATTTTAACACATGGCTGAAAATGCTCCCAAAGGCCCTCCAAATCCAAATGTGGAAAATTTCAGGATAGAGCCAAGTATGAAATACCTAAAATGTTTTAGCAGACTACACAGTTGCCATTGGAACTGTCTTTTCAGCTAGACATTGGCTTAGAAATATTCAGTTTCTGTCCTTCACCTTTCTGAATTTACAAGAAAAGAGAGGATGATGCAAGATTGCAAATCAATTCCTTCTGATCAGATGTGATCAGATTTTCAGCCTGTCCCAGATCAGAGAAAGCCTGCAGAAGAATCTAGGTCTAATAGACAGATTAAATGGAGGTTGGAAATAATTTTAGGGAGAAATTCTGTCTGGGACTTAGGTGTGACTTTAATGTTTCAGAAGCAAATATCTGCTGGGCTCACCATGAAACCTGTACTGTCCTTGACCTAAGCAATGATGGCATAACCACTAGTATGGAATAACAACATGACACCAACTGCCTAAAAGGAGATCCAACAACCTGTGATTCCCTGAAAGATCAGAAACAGAGGAAACAGAAGCTGCAGTCCTTTAAGGATTACCTACTGCTGGTCATGATAATTCACTGGAGTGCTGAGCAGGGCTGCACTGAGCTGATAGAGCTAAGTGCACACCTGAAAAGCATTTGGGTACCTTCAGCCCTTTGAAGACAGCAGGTAATCTAAACCAGGATGAGTCAATCTCTTTGGAAGAGAGAAAGCATTGTGAGCAGAGAATCTTTTTCATTTGGGCTTGAATTGCCTGAATATTTTTTCAGCAACTTGCTAAACATTGTCAAACTAGCCAGAACATAGGCTTGAATATAGGGAGAGAGAGAATCTGGACACAAAATTTTCCTTGCTTTTCTTGGAAATTATATCTCAACAAAGGTCTAATCTGCCTGAGAATAAGTCTACCCAAGGGAGCTTTAGCAGGTCTAACAAATTGTTAGTGCTAAATCAATATATCAGGACTATTAAGATAGAAATTTTTGCTGTGCCAAAAAAACCACAAAACAAACAGAAACACTGGGAATGAATGGTATATTTGGGGCACATTCTAGGAGATCAAGAAATAGAAACTGTTTTTCAGCTGTGAAACGGGCTCAGAATAGAAAAATTTTCTCCTATAGAAAAATTGGTGACACATTGGCTACTTCTGTACTCTTAGACAAATATGGTGATAATTTATATAATTAAACTGTCAGAATGGTCCCAGGTACACTGCTGGCCCATGCGCTGTCCCCAGAAATACCTGAGCATGGTTTCAGAACAATAACATTTCTGGGGCAATTTTCCAAAGGCTTTCTGCGTGCAGAGCTCCCTGGCATGGACATAGGCTGCTTTTGTGCCAGACAGCCTTCATGTGCCAGGGTACCTTCCTTTTCACATTTAATGTACTGCTCTAGGTAGCAAGTCCGTGGAAAAATCTTCCTGCTTCTGTCCAACACCTCATATGAGAAGGTCCTGAATGTTCTACTCTATTGATCTCTAGTTTCATAACACAAGAACAGACCTAGATGAGAAAAAGGTCAATTATTCCCTCAGTTGCAATTAGTATTATCTTACTATTTAATTCAGTGAAAGCAAAGTTAAAGTTCTCATTGTCCTAAAATGGAAGCAGAGTTAGGCCTGAGTGAAGTGGTTTTGAAAAGCCAATACAGATGTGGCACTTATAGCAAATGGGAAATTCCTTTCAAAGAATATTTCAGTCTGAGCTAAGAGTGGAAATATAATTTGTTATCTGTCAATTCCTATTAGTGAGATTCTGTACAACCTCACTTGCTGGGGTGACAATTTCTGAAATCTAGGTTTTGATTTATACTATGTCCTGAGGATTAAAATACTACTTAAGATTTACAATAATTGCTAAAGCCACAGGAAAGAGAAGTAACACAAATCATTTGATATAATAGAAATTCATGTGTACGAGCTGCTGTATTAGCTTATCATTCAATTGCTCTAGTATTCTAACTCAAAGGTTCCTACCAAAGAAATTACTAGTCTTAATAACAGTGTGAGTCACCAGCAGTTTACAGATTATTCATTTCAGTGGCCATAAGTTCCGTTTCCTTTGAGACCTTATGAACTTCAGCTGTAGTAGATTTATAGCTCTACTTTGGAAATCATTACTTAAATTCAGTTAGGAGTTATTATCTTCCCTTACAAATTGTTAACACTAAGTTGTCTACAGTGAAAGGCTTTTATTACAAAGAAGAAATTTACAAGTTTAGATTTAATAAGGGCTTCATTTCAACTGGACAGTAAATATGCAGCAGTTTCAAGTCTGAGGAGCAATGTAAATGACTGCTAATTTCTGCAAATAGTCTAAAGTTAAACTTATTTTTTTTTATTTTAAAGCTTTCTCTTCCATTCTAGAATGTTTAAATGCACAAAACACACATAATTATCAGTATAAAAAAAAAGTAAATTTGTATTCTTCATCTAGTATTCCAATGCTTGTGCAATGGATGGCTGCGGAAGCACCAGCACAAAGCTCCATAACTCTCCCTTGACTGAAGAAGATCAACATTAGATACACTCAAAGGGTTCAACATTAGATACACTCAAGGGGTTCAGCCATCATTCCCTTCCTAAAAAGAACAAAAGATTCAACAGGATAAATGATAACACAAGGAATTAAAGCAAAGGAAATGACCACAATATATATTTAATGGGAAAGCAGCAAGGTACTGCAGAACTGTTTAATGTTAAGTATGTGGATGATTTTGCTGATGTATTTGTAAGCAAAGCAGCAGATCTTGCCACTTTCCAAATAGAACAAGCAACACTGTATGAGAAATATTCATTTTCCAAGCAGCTGAACACACATACATTTTCTGAAAAGCAAGAGGTCAAGGGGCTGCACATGGACCTGTTTAAAATGTATAATTTTAAAATAAAGTTTTAAACCGGCTTCTCAGACAGATGACTTTTTGAGTATAATACTTTTGTATTTTAATAACTTCTGTTCTACATCCAGGCTTTCACAATGACACAGCCTTTATATGACTTATACTGCCTATTAAAATCTACATTCTTAAACTTTTTTATTTTTTTGTGGGCGAGAGAGGGTGGTGGTGAAATTTGCAATGCAATTATTTAAGACATAGCCAGAGCTGTGCGTTTTCAAGGATTATTTGAAAATTCTGAATGGAATGACTACTGCACTATTACTCTAAGTAACTGCACAAAGGTTGCTTCGAGATGCCTTAGCTGTGTTTGTCATGCTTTACTTTAAACATAATTTTACTGCTGAATTTTTCTGATTTACAGTGGTTGATTCTGGAAGAAAATATAATCTCTCCATAATTCAGGATACTATGAAATGATGCTAACAATCTTACTAGGAACTCTACTTTAACTTAATTTCTCTCTTGGAACACAAAATTTGGTAAACAATTGTTTATGAATATTTCACAGGTCTTCTAGAAAGTGCACTCACTAGTAAAGAACCTTGTAGAAGCAGTCCTTTTAAAATAAATATCTTAGATACAGAGTAAAAAAAAGTATTTTTAAATTGTAAATGGAAGCAAATGCATCCAAAATTTCATTGTAAAATTATTGTTATATAATTTTTTAAAACTTATATCATGTAAACAATGAAAACAATTCAAACTTGGAGTAATAAATACTTCCACAGTTTTGCTTATAAGCCATATAGAGAATTAAGTTGTTTAAAGCAGCTCTCAAAAAATTCAAAAAACAAAGACTCTTAGTAGTTTTCAGACAATTCACAAACATGGAATGGCTAAACTTATTAAAAACAACAAATAAGAATAAATAGAATTGCAAAAGATTAAGATTAGCCTGCAGCAGAAAAGCAACAGATTTGGCTTTGACTTAGGAGCAAGTTACATAAATTCATATCTTAACTGGTATAGTATTGTGATAGCTTAGAAATGTCATTGGATGTGTAACTGTGTAATTAGATTTAAACGTTAAATACACTGTCATTATTATAACACTAAAATTTTAAAAAAACCCTGAAACCCAGGATACTCAAAATAGGAATATTATCCTTAGAATCCCACAGAAAAAGCTATATTTAAGTTAGCTAAAAATCCCCACTACCTTACTTTTTTCCCTCTAGTATTAATAAAGATGCCCACATATGAAAAATCCCTTCATTTCAGTAAAACTACCTACATATTTCAACTGATGTTTTTATAGAACATTCATTTGTCATTCCAAAGCTCCCTAATCAAATGTTGGAATGCTACCAAAATAGTTCCAAATGTCAGTATATTTCCCAAATATTGACAGCTATCTCAAAATGGTACTTGACTCATTTTTAAGCTATTTTTAGAAGGAAAATTCTCATCATGTATTGTGACCTTGAATTCTCTTTCAACTACCCACAGAAAAACGGTGATTCCCTGCTTTAATTCCCTTATGTTAACCTGTGAGATTAAAACCTAAAAATGAGTCTTTGAAGATGTTGACTCTTACTCCAGTAGTCACTCTCCCTCTTCCTCTACTCCACTCTGTTGAGAGGATATGCAGTCATTATATCATATACATTAACATATTATATACACCATATACATACTGGATAATATTGTAATCCAGCCCATAAACCTCAGAAAGAGTCCAGATTAGAAAATTAAAGCAGTTTTGCTAATATTCCCAAAATACAATTCACTGTTATTAAAGTGAATACTGTGCACGGCTGAAGACAGCTCGCTTGGCATAGCATGCCACACCTGCATTGTTTTTACTCCTAGTGACGACATCGACACAAACTATGAAGCATTCTGATGACCATTTCAAATAATCTATGTTTTCTTTTACCACTTTAAATGCTAATAGTTCATGAAAGCCTGGATTCCTCAAATTCGCCATTAGAAAATTTCAGTTTAATGGAGTTAACAATTAATAATGAATTTTTATAATGTAGTTAGGGTTTGAAGGACTTAATTAAGACTGGGTGCCATAAGCTTCATCATTATCTTGTCAAAATATACAATAAAACAAAATTAAATTCCCTTCCTTCTGGGCATTTTTCTAAAAGACAGGTTTGTAAAGATCATCCAAAATTTGGAAGATGATTGGGTTCCATCATATCCATAATGGTCTAACAGGGATTTGAGAGCCATTTTCCCTCCCTTCTGTCCCTTTATGTCATCCTCGCAATGAAGGAAAAAGATTGTAGAAATATCTGATTTTTTAAAGAGATGTTAAAGAAAACAGTTTGCTCCTTTCTGAAGGAGAAGTTTACCCAGTTGTGGTCAACCCAGTTAATTCTTTTGCTTTATGTCTCAGTAAAGCGCCAAAACCTGCATTTGCGCTCTTATGAGGATGGCAAGGAGTTGGGAACAGGGATCCAGAGGCAGATAGTTAAGATATACCTGAAACTGGCTCTTCTGTCAAAAAAAAGGGTACATGGAAGTGCGATGTGGCAGAGAGGCAGCAAGATAAGTCTAAGGGAAGCAGAGCTTTCCTTAAAGAAAGAAAGTAATATTTTGGGATGAGTGGTTCCCAAAAGGCATTAGCTACTATAAAAAAACACACTATCTTCTGCTGTGTCCATACAAACAGGGCTTTCTTCTTAAATTGACAAGGTTTCTCAAGGCAACACCTTAAGCTGTAAACATTCTTCTACCCAGAAAACTCACAGGAGCTTGCAAGACAAATGCTCTCCAACTAGTTTTTCAGTGAAGGGCTATCAAATATTTCCAAGCATAATCCTAAATATTGTAAAATTGCAGGGAAGACTACAAAAGTACACAGAATCACCACGTTGTACAAATGTATCACAGAAAACAGATTAATTACATAGCTGGTCCTGATAAGTAAAATACAATTGTGTACAATCCTGTAGCCCTAGATTTTCTAAGGACTTACTACATAAAGAAGCTGCAGTAGCAAGCGCAGATGAACAGGTTTCTCTGGTCCGTTATCCTCTCAGCCATGTCAGTCTAACTGCTTGTAAACCTAACTATTGAAAGATCCAGATCACATATACTTTCTTGCTTTGCTTTTCAAATAAAATAGTGATTTGGGTTAGTTCGTGGGCTCAGAACAAATTATCTTAACATAACTGAAGAGTTAGTAAAAAAACAGGTGCAGGAGTAAGAAGGGGCTGACATAAAGGTAAGAGAGCACATGTGAATGTCTTAAAATGTTTTTGCTACTGAACACATAACTCCATCTTCACCCTTAAACTAAGAGGGGATGGGTCACAGGAAAAGTAAAAGTAAAGGCCTTAAGTGAAGTGTCTCTGTAAAAGCCATCATGGATGAAAGAATGCAGCAGGGGAGCAGGATTGTGACAGAGGTCTGGTTTAATTTAAGCAATGCAATAAACCAAATCTAGAATGAAAAGAAGACTTTTCCTGCTAAAGGATCCAACTTTTCCTCCCACAAAAGTCCTTTCACTCCTGCATCTCAAAAGTCATTTTCATATGCATTTAAAATCTAATCACACAGTATTCTTCATTCCAGATTCAGTGCATTTGAATAAAAACACTAAAAGAATGTTTAGGGAAGAAGTGATCAGCAAGAAGCATTGAAAAGATTTAGTATCTCAAGACAATGAGGAGTATCAGAGATAGGGGTGTGCAGAATGGAGACCATAAGTCCAGAACAATAACAGCACCAGCTTCAATAGTATTTAGAAGGCATAAAGGGCACAAGACTAGGCATGTGCAGGAAACTTCTGCCTGCCTCTCATTTTTTGTTTCATCATTAGAAACCACGAGTGATTTAGTGGGCGTAACATCATGAGTTGTCAGTTGACAATTACAAGGCTTGTGGAGTCCTGAGGATAAATTCATTACAACAAACCATGAGACTCAAGAGATACATTAGCATTCTGACTCTGCCTTATTTCTGCACAGAATGAAAGATGTATTTCAAAGGCTAAGAGTGCTATAAATTCTTCTGCTGCTGTAAATATATCTTACATCCTGAAATAAGGATATCTTATATAAGGATACCTTATACTAGCCTATCTTTATGCTTTCTTAGTGGGCATTTGGTTTACATAAAGCCCATCAGAATGAACAAAGAATCACAGAATCACAGAATCACAGAACGTTAGGGATTGGAAGGGACCTCAAAAGATCATCTAGTCCAATCCCCCTGCCGAAGCAGGAACACCTAGATGAGGTTGCACAGGAAGGTGTCCAGGCGGGTTTTGAATGTCTCCAGAGAAGAAGACTCCACAACCTCTCTGGGCAGCCTGTTCCAGTGCTCTGTCACCCTCACTGAGAAGAAGTTTCTTCTCAAATTTAAGTGGAACCTCCTGTGTTCCAGCTTGTGCCCGTTACCCCTTGTCCTATCATTGTTTGTCACCGAGAAGAGCCTGGCTCCATCCTCGTGACACTCACCCTTTAAATATTTATAAACATGAATGAGGTCTCCCCTCAGTCTCCTCTTCTCCAAACTAAAGAGACTCTTTAAATCTGAATACTGTGTAAAATATTGTCATGCTTGGTCATTCTATTTTCATGTCAGTTGTGAAGGAATATTGCAAAATACTCTGAAACATCAGTGCTGCAACATAAGCCTTCCATTTCTGCCACTGTGTTTGTGTTCTGCTTTGTTGAGTGGAAAACTGTTAATAACCATTTCCTAAATTAATAGTGCTAATATTGCTGTCCATATTTGAGCAAATTACTAGATACTGTTTGTTTATTAGAATACAGTGTGCAACAAGAGTACTCTATTTTATGCACTCAACTTGTAAATACCACAGCTTCAGCTCTTTTCTCAAATATCGTAGTGTGTAAAGGCAAACGGTAGGGGAGAAATTAAAATTGAAGAGGTGTCATTAAAGCTGTCACAGGACTTGTCAATACTCATGTTGAAGTTCTTGTGTATGAAGTACTGTACCAGGGAAGACACTGTAGAAGATGGGTAATTCAAGCTCCTGGATGGAAACCAGTGGAATTGTATTAATGTTGAAGGACTCATAGAAATTTCACTGTCTTCGCAAACTTGATCTTTTTTTCTTCTCCTTTTCCTTCCACCAAACAAAAGGCTGCATCAGAGACTCACACTCAGTTTTATAGCTTAAGCCTACCTACAAACTATTCATCAATACAAGACTAATTGTGCATAAAATTTAAATTTTATTGCACTGCTACATAAAAATGCAAAATGCTCCAGTGGTATAATGGCTGGTGCTGAGCTCAATCCAATAAGGTTTGCCCCAAGGCAAGTCATACAAATGCAATTATCTCTCACATCCTCAAACTGCTTTCTTTCACAGCATTACTTTTATTATGCAAATGTATAAATCTAATTTTAATCCGCAGACCATCTAGAAATTAAACCAGTACTCATGTCTTACCTTCACTAAGTGTAATTAAAGATTTTTAAAAATCTAGTCTTGGAGGAATGATTCTAGTTCAAGAAAAAGCTCGATATTGCCCTCAACTTAAATTATAAAATACAGATATTAGAAGAAAGAAAGAAAGAAAGAAAGAAAGAAAGAAAGAAAGAAAGAAAGAAAGAAAGAAAGAAAGAAAGAAAGAAAGAAAATGCTTCGATTCAATATGCTCATTTGCTCTTTCTCTTATTCTCCTCCTTTCCTCCTGGAGCAAGGGGTGTTTATTGTCCAGATGAAGGTAATGTGGAAATGGGACCATGAACTATGAGAAGTTCCTATTTCAATAAGGAAGGTAGAAGTGCTGAATATTCATTGCCCTGCAACCTGTGTAATCATTTTGATGACTGTAGTAGCTGCATTCTGATTAGGCAGCATTTATACTCACTCTACACAGCTATGACTGACGATCAAAAGTGCTGAAACAATGAGTGAGCCAGACTGGCTGTGTCAGCAAGAAAGGAGAGCAGAGGAAAAGCCTGTGCAAAAAAAGGTGCTAGGATAAAAGGACAAATGGAAAAGTGCCACGCATGGCCAAGTGGGATGTGGAATGGAAGAGACTACTGCTTTAATCTGGCACCCCTCCATAGGATCACATGATTTCCTATGACCTGCTGAGGGAGAGGGTTTATTCAAGTACCAAATGGACCTGCTCCTTTAGCAGTAACAAGGGGTTTTAGAGCCTTTTCCATCAGGCCAGTCCTTTTGACAAGTGAAAAGGCACATCATGGGTAAGAACTGCTATCCTGATATCCCCTATTGAATTTTAACAGTTTTTAATGAACCCATGCAAAATCCACTCTGATTCTTTGGCTGTTATTTTTGGTTTCTCTGGTAAGGAATTGTTATGTATGCACAAGGAAATAACTTGTGCAGTACAAGTCTCAGAAACACAGAAATATGAAAGGATGGAAATTTAATTCCACTTGTGTTTGAGCTGAAATACTGAAGAATCCATTTTTCAATAATAAATATTGAAAAAGAAATTAAAATAATCTTCAGGAAAGACTGTGATAATTCCAGGAAGAATGGCAACATACAAAGTGTTGTGGCTGTCATCCAAGAAATCACCTTTTATTTTCTGCAGAGAACTTGTTTTGAATATTTTCTGAATTTTAAAGAGGTGTCCAAATCCTTTTGAAGCCAAAAGGATCACAAGACAGAAACATACACAAGAACTGGCAAAAGCATTTAGATACTTTCTTTAATGTGATCTTGAAATGCTACTGACATAGCCAGTTTTTATCTGGAACAGGATGGCAGATCTAAAATGTCTTCTCTCTATTCTCTTCATTTTCTAACCTTGTTTATTAAACTAATTATAATGCCTCAATTTCTCATGTTGTTAATCTACCAAGTCATAAATTAATGCAAATAAAGAGGACCCTTCTCAAATCTCAGTACATGTAAAAGAGAGCTTAGAGTTTAAAAACACAAACATGAATACATCTACAAAATATACTATCATTTACCAGTTCAAATGTCGCTGTATTTCAGATAAAACAATTCTTAAATAAAAAAAAAGATAAAAGAGTGAAATACATAGACGGATAATATATCATCATGTTTTGTGGTGATTTCTCTGTTACCATTGTAAAAAAAAAAGAATTACACAGAGCTTCTGAATTTCATAATTTTTCCAATAGTTGTCACTGTAAATTAATACAAATTTAATATATTGTCTGGCCTATAATCTTTTTCAACTGAATCTTTTTTGTTTCCAACAAGTTCAAAAGGAAATTTACCTCTTTAGGTTTATTTCTTTCTACATTACTTGAGAGAAAATGTAGTAAAATATAGGTCAAATCAGACTGACAAACAGAAAGGGAGAAAACCATTCTGTAATATATGCTGTATAAAATACAGTTCTTTCATGCCTAATTCTAGCATGGAAGAGCTAGCAAATGAAAGCTGGTACTCCATTCCTATAGCATGCTTTATATAGATACATTCCTTATTTCTTCTCTTCCCAACAGACGCTCTCATGTAGGAAAGAATATTTCCCAAAATGCTCATGAATCTATGAAATTCATCAGAACTTGGATTTTTATCCTGTCACTTACTTCCCTGTAGACCTCTGTAGCCATCTCACTCCCTTCCTCTTCACTTGGTTTTGAAAATCTTCCCAACTGCAATGACTGCTGTGCTTCTGAACTTCCCCATCCTTTTTGATGTTATTTTATATCGTGTTTATTATTTTACCATTTTTAGTTATTATTTTTCCTCAGTTAGAGATGGATAGGGAATAACTGTAAACCAGAGTAAACTCATAAGGCACTGTAAATGCTTATAAAGTGACGACACTGTAATTTACCCTGTGCTTGTCATGGTGTATCTCTGGCCTAATCTGATAACGATTAATCAAATCAACTTTAGATATATCATCCCAGGGGTTAACTATGAGTTTTTTGACAAATAAAAGAGGCTTCTGACGCTTCAGACAGGAAAAAATAGCATGAGGTGGAATAAACAAGGACTTTTTAGGAATTTTAGACACCGTGGAGCATTAGAGGCAGCAGCCTTGCTGAAGTATGTAACAGCAGAGTAATTAGAGTAATAAAATGTGAAAATTTGTTTGTATTACCAGTGCAAGAGAAAACAATTAGATTTTGAAAAGATGGTCTCAGTTGTTACTAAATATTAAAAGCTACCTAATTCTGGTAGGTTTAGAAGATACTACAATTAAAAGCTTGATAGCTGGCTTGGATTTACAACTGTGAGCATCCCTTCTTGTCCAATACAAACATTATGCCAGATCTAGCCTGCCGTTCTCTCGGCATTACTATTGAACATCTAAGGATCCTTTTTTTTCTGTGCAAGAATTTTGATTACCATTCTGTTATGTCATTGGACTGAATATGGATGGTACAAACCAGACTCTACTAAAGACTACAGCTGTATGGGTCCTCTGTGAAGTGCTTGACTTGGTGAGGCTCTGCAGTGAATCATAATAAATTCTGTGGGTCAGCTAATAAAAAATATCTGAGAAAATTGTTTTTTTTCCAGCAATGAAAGGTCATCTGGGTGCAAAGCCACATGGTATGGAAAAAGCATGTGAACATGAGCTCTTAGCTGCAGTAAAATGCACCTTTATGTGTATTTAAATTCATAGGGATGATGGTAGTGACCCTAGAAAGAGCAGTGATTTCAGCTTTGTACACAGCTGCAACAAAACTAACTGAAAATCCACATCTATGTAGTGTCATTAGTTTTAAAGGCATGTTAAGCAGCTGAAGAAGGTGGAAAAAAACCCACAAGAATGACTGAGGGCTGAAGAAAATATTTTACAGTGATGGAGTGAAGAGCTTAAACTGTTACTACTTGGAAATTCATATTTTAAACAAATTATATTGAACAGACCAGGGAAACAGACAGGGAACCTAAATGAAAACCGTGTTTGTAATCTGCTGGAAATTAAAGCCAAAAGCAAAAAAAAAAATAAAACCATTTGCTGAACATCCCCTCAACACCTCTTCTCCTAATAACTAACGAAAGAAAGAAATTTCTCTGGATAAACCTGATGGTCTGCTTTTATTCTTAGAGCTGAAAACATACTTCATCACATGGAGTAACATACTGCTATGGAATTAATATCAAATGGGACCAAAGTGTTCAGTCTCCACCCTCTATATTTTAATGATTTAGAAATCAATCCTTCCCAGACTTCCTGGATCATAGAGTAATCTATATTTCAAATTTCTTTTTGACTATCAGTACTTTTTATCTGTATCATTAATGTGTTAATTGAAAGTAGGTAATACAGTTCTATGGACCACCTGAGGACTGTTGTCTAGCTGGGTCACTGCTTGCCTGTTTACAGATTAAGAACCACTGACCAAGACAAGGTTCCCTCAGGAAGTACAGCCTCAGAATGGAAGACATTTCCCAGGGTGTTTGAACCTATTGGTGCAATGAAGTAATTTTCACTTTCCATGACACTGAGGAATAAAGTAGAACCATCCTTCTCATTGTCAATACTTCAGCCTTCAAACTTGGGAAAAAACCCAACCCTTCTACACATGGATTTCTCTGATAAGCACTAATAAAATGATGCAATTGATTATATAAAGAGGTTTTGTACTACAGTAGTATAGGAAGGAGAAAAATAGGACTTGACATACTTTCCTGGTTGGAAATCTTTGGCTGGTGTGACAGAAATAGGAATGGTTTGCACTTCAAACAATAGAAAAAATTTTTATTGACTAAAAGGTGATAAAACACACTGCCATGTTATGTGCTAACCTGTTGGACTGAAAAGTTTTTAAACTTCTGCAAAACTGTAGTGAAGATATTTTAATAGGCATTTGGAGGCTAGGCTGTTCTTACACAACAGATTTTTATAAGATAGAAGTAGAGTCAATGTAACCACTCAGATTTTTAATAAAATATTGAATTAAATATTTAATTGTGAACTAAATTATGTTACGGATACAGAAAGGAAGAAAATGTAAATATGTTGCTCTTTAACCAATGACATTAAGCACCCAAAATGTATTTTGAAACGTCTCTCATTTAGACAGTTCTGTTTGTGAAAGGGCATGTTTAAAAAATTGCCAATTTGTCAAGAGTTCTTAACAAAATTATATTTTTAACAGCTATTGGTCACCTTGTTCTGCCAGGCCAAGAAAACTATATGAAAGGGTTAACAAATTACTAGCAAGACCTGGCTTCATAGCAATGCTTCTTTGGCTTTATAAATAGAGAGCTTTAACTATAATTCCTCATTTCCCCTTGAGTTTGCTTGTGAGTTTCTTTATTAATTTTAGTGTGCCTAACAGGAGTTGAGTCTTACAGAAGTAGTAAGTGTGAATTACATTTTACCAGTCTCAGGATAATCTGATGGTAAGCAGCCTATTCTACCAACATCCAAACTGGACAAAATTCAGCTTTATTCCAGAGATGCTCCTGAACCCTAGCACAGCCAACAAATCTATGGAGGATATTTTGTCACTACTATTAATAGAGCAACTCTAAAATCTGACATACAAATAAAATGCATGCACATACACAGATATCTGTGAAGACTAGCATACAAAAGAGAGAACTGAAAAATAAAGACATATACATAAGCTTAAAATGAGAGCTTAAATTACAAGATATGGTACAAAACTATTAACTTAAAATATTCTGAAATACATAGAGCAAAGACTCAACTTTAGTCTATTAAGCACTCTTATAATTATTTTTCTATTCTAAAAAATTCAGTTCCAACTTTAAGCTACTTTTTATTTCCCCTTTCCTAGTTTTAGTCAAATTTAGGATTTGCTCTTTTTGTTGTATTTGCAGTAAGGCAAATGGGGCCTGTAAGGAGCCATTGTCTCAAAACTTACTTGCCATACTCTGAAATGTCAGTATGAAAGTGAAAGATAAAGAAAGATAAAAGGCAACAAAGATAAAATGCTGGACAATTGTTTCTATTCTAATTGTTTCATAGGAACTTTCATGCATATGCAGTATCATCCTTGGTTATTCATGGACTATGTTTACTTCTTACTGTCGTTAAATCTGCAGCAATTTATCCCTTGTTTGCATGTTATGGTAAGCGCCAATCTTCCGGCTTCTTCTGTGTTGCAGCCTGTACTGCAGTGATATGTAAGAATGTGTTTCTAAAAACATTTATTAAAAATTAATGGAAAACTAGCAGGAACCAAGGTTTTATACTGTAGAGCTTACAACAATAGAATGTCTCTCAGTGATTTAGAAAACAAGGTACAAAAACCAGGTTTTGAGCTCATCATAGATGACTTTGTGCTAATTATTCTCAGTGCTATTTCCCAGCAAAACTGAAGCTGGAGAAATACAGTCACTGAGAAAGAAAACAACAACCACCAAACAAACAAAACCCAAACCAGAAAAACAAGCAGCCAAACCAGGCATGGAACATATTGAATTTCATCGGAGAAAAACAAATCTAAATTGAATACTTGCTGTGTTTACTCTAATTTCTACAATGCTCTTGTGTACAATGCCACATTAGTCCACTACTGCATGAGCTGGAAAGCCATCTTCTTTCCTCATTAATTACTGTAACACCTGCATATATACTCAAAGCTGATGGTACATCCATCCATTATTTCCCTAATACTTCAGTAAGTCTATTTGTGTGGAAAGCCAGAAAGCTTCACGGATGAAAAATACAGAAGACAGCTTGTCAAACATGAAGAAACACCATCATGTCTGTACCCACAAGAACAGCGCTAAAGTTTTCTAAGCACAACACAGACTATTTTAAACACTGGTTACTACACTTCTCAACGTGCTGGGAGAGAAACATATGTTCCAAGTGGGGCTCATTTCTGTCGTGCTTTATCCCAGTTCTGCTGCTTAGTATGGGTATTGTAATAGTGAGTACAATTTCCACAGAGAGAAATTGTGTCAAATCTCAATCTGCTACAGTACATTAAACTTGGTAGGTTTGATGCTGAGTCCTGTAGACATTAGCACAATTTTCTTTGACTTAGTATTTAATAGGACATAAAAGTGTTAATATTTTGACTTGATGAATTTGCTTTTTGCTTTCAGCAGCAGACAGTTATGAAAAGTTACAGTGGTACATTAGTTACAGTAATTTGGTTTTGGGACACAAGCAGAAACAAATAAAATCCATTAACAGAGCCAATAGCTATAACCAAAGCTAATAAAAAGGGCTAAAGGCAATTAATAAAAAGGAGTCTTAAAATGTCTACAGAAGAAAGAAAATTTAAAGTGCTCTTAAGAGTAACTGAAACAATATTGTTTTCCAATACTTCAGCTAATGTTTTTCACATTCAAACATTTAGCAATATATACAACTAGGGTAATGCACAAATTCACTTAATTTTCATTGATTCCATCAATTTATTTACTTAAAATGTTTATAAGACATTTGTTAATAGGTATCAAATATGACAAATAAACCAGTCTAGAAACATTAAAATGAGATACCCCTATAGTTAAGTCTGTATCCACCTCCAAGTTCTCTTTTCCTTTCAATGGTGGAATAGCCATCAAAGTATTATTTTAAATATGATATGCATGTTTTTCGGTATCATTTTCTTTTTCTCTCTCAGTCCTCTCCAGACAGAGCTATACCTTGATAGATCATGAATCTAACCTTAAGAACATCTTTAATTTTTTCTGAAATTAGGTACTTTGAATAACATAGCTCTTTTACCAAATGAAAGATGTTCAGGACACCAGTGTGAAAAAGTGAGAGGGTCTGCAGATCTTTATGGAGAAAAAGAAGGACTCAAGAATGGGCAGGGAGGACTATCCATTGATCAGTAGTTATGGCAGTTTAAGGCAGAATGAGAAAACCTCATTTATAAAAGCATGCTAGACATCAACTTATTTTCTTGAATCAGAGAAGCAAAATACTATACTGTTTCCACTACATGTCATGCAAAAATAGCATGATAGGTGACTGGCAATTGGAGTCAGGGACATTGGATACATATCATTAGTGATAAGACATACGGCTTTGTGTTCCACACATTATCTGGAATTGATTGAAGACACTGTGGGTTACAGAAAGCACTCTAATGACATGATGTGTGTAGCCAGTGGAACCAAGCCCATTAGCAAAATCAGCCACCACACAAATTTATGTGCCATTTATGCTACTGCTTCTTGGCTGTGGGTGGGGTGCAGCAAAGGATTTGCTTTCCTAAGGGAAATAAAGAACGGCAACATTTTATTGCTCTAGGGGACTGGAACCTGCAGTATAAAAATAAAAAAATAGTATGATTAGAAGCAGGCTTTAGCACAGGTATTTGTATCCATTAACCAAAAGAAAAATCCAGTTCTCTCCTCTTAATTGTCAGAAAGTAAAAAATGTCTGTGTGGGCTTGTCTACACAAGGAAGAGAAGGCACAGTAAGCTGCAGTATGAAGGTGCAGCAGATCTGTAAATACTCCTAGTTCATTTGGGCCACCAAGAAGCTTACTCCATTTGAAAACTGCAGCAATGAGCCTCATGCAAATGTAATTTTAGGGTATGGGCCAACAAGTTTCCACAAGGAACATACAGACTGAAAGCTGTTAGGGAAGTAATTACCTACTCTGTCTGCCCTTACCTTAGGGTAAAGGTAGCTTAATGAAATTTCCATGAATATTCATAACATTTCATCATTACAAGTCTTGAATGTTCCTCATGCCATACAGTTAAAAGAGCAGATTTTCTACTCTCCATCAGAGTTCAGAAAATTGACAGCCCTTCGTATACATAGCGAGTGGGGTACTGAAAGAACACATGAGGAGGACTCATGAGCTTTTCAACTTTTAACAACCCAAGAAGAAATTTAAGAGAAAGCAAAGAATGTTACAGCTGATATCCATCTTCTCCATTATTCTCACAGTACAAAACTAACTCTTTGAGTCAGTCTGTTGCTCTGAAAGGAACAGCATTTTCTTCAGGAGCTGAACATGACAGCACCACTTAAGACAATAACTGTATTCATTTACACATATTACAATGAGTGAAGGCTGTCAGCTTCAGACACTATCTCATAATTTACAACTCCTCCCTTTATATAGAGACATATGTCCTTTATGTGACCACAGCAAGACACATGCAAGGAGCAAGAGGGAATTAACATTTAAAATAATATCTTTATGTTTGACACTAAACTAAAAAAACCCCACAGCTTTATGATGAAAGTAGTTGTTGCAGAAAAAACGGCCATCAGAAGTACTGAACACTCTACAATTTTAATCTATTTCTACTTAGTGATATCACAATTTTTGATTCACAGGTCTAACACTCAAAGACGACCCCTAAATCTATGCTCATGCTCAGGTTTTCAATCACTAGCTTCTAGACTAGCTAACTCTACCTTACTGTAGAAAATGACAGAAGGTTAAGGACAACCCAACCCACCGACGAAAAACCCAGCTTCAATAGTCAGTGCAATTCCAATTTCATTTTGCTAGACATAACAAGACATGGTGGAGGCAAAGGGTGTCCTAAGCTGCAGATGGCTGGAAAGCCATGTCCTGACCATAGCTGAGAAGCTGTACAGGAGGATGCACTGCTATAGGATTCCTTGTATGCTCTAGTATGCTTTTGTGATATTCTTTCCCTTACTGTCCTTTGAGGGAAAAAAATGTGCCCACTTGTATAGCAGAACATCATCAGAGACAGGAATTTTGGTTTGACATGAGTAACTTGATAGCTTCCACTGTACAAGTTGGGAGAACACAGAAATCTTTCCCTTGTGCTTTCTGTCACTAGAAAGGGAGGTATATTAAGTGAACCCAGAAGCCATACTACAGTTTTGTAGGAGTAAATGTGAAAAGAACTACAAAGAATTAGTGACTCTGCTCCAGTTAAGGGGAATTGCTAGTTGTATAAAAGATGCTCTTCAAGTTCAAATTATTCTGAAAATCCTGACTTATACCATTAAACTTTCTGCCTCTCAGGGTGAAAAGGGTCAAGCTAGTTTAAGATCAGGTTCATTTAAGTAAATGAGCTCTTCAGCTCAAAGGCTGATGCAGATTTTGCTTTGGTACTATTAAGGATGCTAGCATTAAATAAATAGAGGTAAGGTGAAAGATTTCACACTGAGTAATAGACACACTTGTCAGTATTATGGGTTCAGAAGAACTCAGAGAACACTGAGATCTATAGAGCAATTCACAGCTGCCAGGGTCTTGTTTCTAACCTTATTTATGTCCACGAGCTGTTTTTAGCTAGGAACACTGAGGTATGATTAAGAAGCCACTTCTTGTCTTCATATACCTGGGGCAGAACACCAGATATCTGATCTCCTACTCCTTGTCCATAGCTGATGTCTGCACTTACTACAGTTCTGCATGCCTTTGCAAGCTTTCTAGAGTTGTGGGACAGCAAGAAACTATGTGGACATTTTTCATTCTTAAAAGAGCTTAAAACCAGAGAGACAAGAGTTGTGGAATGGGGTCCTTCTCAGAGTCCCAACCAGCCTACAGGGACAACCATAAATTCTATTTCCCTTTACTCCATTACAGCCTTTCTGTATTCCTTTGTTCTGTTAGCAGATACTCAGCCAGTGGGGCTTTGACTAAGAACGGCCCCTTTGGCAGGAAAAATAAAAGACCTTGCAGGTAAGAATGAGTTAACCTGCACAGCTCCTTCATTGTTCAATTTCAAATAGATCAGGGGGTATATGGGGAACAGCTGGGTGGTAGTTAAGGTGAAGAAGTCAGGCACTTAGAAACGAAAATGTGAATTTTAGAGGAAAGTGCACTAGGTTAAATCTCCAGCCTTTTATACAGAAATCAACTGCATCCAGAAATCCAGATGTGAAGACTTAAAGATACAGGCCAACATCTGCAACATATCCTTTCAGATATGCTCGTCTAGGGTAGTGGCAAATGAAAAGATTAATTTAGAAGAAACCAAGTTCCAGTCTGTCATCAGGCTGTCAGAAAAAGAACAATAAATAAGTATGCATAGTGAATATGACTAACATTTT